>NW_007578157.1:451702-471444 GCF_000690725.1 Stegastes partitus | reverse complement strand
CCCTCTTCGGGTCGGTGGAGACTCCTTGCCTCAAGTGGAGGAGTTCAAGTATCTTGTTCACGAGTGAGGGGCGGATGGAACGTGAGATTGACAGACGGATCGGTGCAGCATCTGCATCTGTACCGGACCGTCGTGGTGAAGAGAGAGCTGAGCAAGGCAGCAAAGCTCTCGATTTACCGGTCAATCAACGTCCCAACCCTCACCTATGGTCATGAGATCTGGTCAGTTGAGTTGGCTCGGGCATCTTTTCCGGTTGCCTCCTGGACGCCTCCCTGGGGAGGTGTTCCGGGCGCGTCCCACCGGGAGGAGACCTCGGGGAAGACCCAGGACACGCTGGAGGGACTATGTCTCCCAGCTGGCCTGGGAACGCCTAGGGGTCCCCCCGGAAGAGCTGGGGGAGGTGTGTGCGGATCGGGAAGTCTGGGCGGCTTTGCTAAGGCTGCTGCCTCCGCGACCCGACTCCGGATAAGCGGGAGAAGATGGATGGAATGTGCACCAAGAATGAAGAACACTGCTGCTCCTATAATGCAACTCAAGAGCAAAATCTTTCATAAGACCTCCCCAGCTCAATTCATCACAACATATGTCAGACCCAACATCCAAATGTAACAGTATAATATATGTCTTCTCTAAAATATCTCCAGAGCCACAGACACATTACATGACTGATATTCTCCCAGACATGGCCTTTATGTATAAAACTTGCCTTTAAAGTACTTCATTAGGATTTGTCCTCTATTAAAATGGATGCAATCTGAAATCGGAAAAATAAACTTTATCAGCAGATGGACGTACACTTGCCAAGTTTGAGGTTGGCATCTGCTGCTGAACATATTTGTTTTGTAATTTGCAAGAAGCAAAATCCACAGTGGACCATGAGATTTTTTTTTACTTTGACAGTTGTCCACAACAAGCCTGTTTGCAACGAGCTTAAACAATTCTGTGATACAAGCTCGTTTCACTTCTCGCGCATCTTCCTCTGTTCACCTGTCATGTTTTCGTATGTTTTTTCTATTCAGTCCGCATGTTTTTTTTTTGTTTTCATTGTCTTCCTCCTGGTTGGCCAGCTTAATTCAATCATGCACGACAACTGAAACAGAACTGATTTTCTAGGGAACAGAGTGACGCTGCAGGAGAGGGCAGATATAGAAAGTAGGGCTTGTACATCTTTATTTTGAGCCATTTTTTGGGGGTGGTGGTATCCCTACTTTTTTTTTTTTTTTTAAGGAAGAAGAATCTGAAGAGCAGCGAACTGCGTGATGTTGCTCCCTCATGTAAACTGGTTTAAATAAATCATGTCTCCTCTGAAAGGCTCTGTGCCATTTCCCAAGCCTCAGCTGGCTACAGAAAGGAAGGCCTCGCTCTTATTTTCTTTCTTGCTCTATCTGCCCATATATTTATCTATCAAGCGTATTTATCTGTCTCCACATCAAACCATTATTGCTGTTTAAAGCCTCACAGCAGAGGCAAAACTGATAATTCATCCATCCCTTCTAACTTTCTGCCCATTTTTGTTTACTCTCCCAGCAGAGAGGGGGAAAAAAAAGTAATCCTTTAACAGGGCACCAGCAAACAAGCTGCCAAAAACATCACAGAAATAAAATTGATAAAGTGGCCAGCCTACTGAAGTCAAAGGCAATTTAATAGTCGATGCTGACCAGAGGACAGTTTTCATGTTGCTTTTTGAAAGTTTCAAGGCCAACACTTGCTGTGTTAAAGCATTCTGTTGAACTAACACTCCAGCTTTCAGATGGCTAATCCACCAACGTCAGCGCCGTACACATGTATGATTCAAAGCACCTCAAGAGAACAAAAGCTAAAAGAACATTCTGAGAAATACACAGATTTGCTTTCTTGCCAAATGCTAGATGAGAAAATTGATAGCGCTCTGTGAAGCCAGCAGGTGGTTTTCTTACCGTGAACAGGCAGGTGGAAACAGCGAGCCTGCCTCGGTCTAAAGGAAATGAAAAACCACCTTCCAACACCTCGTGGTTTGTCCTGCAAGGAGTTTTTGCCAAAAGAAATTTTAGTAAAGCAAAGTCACAAAATGATATGAACTGACAATTGTCTGTTTTTTACCAGTCTTGTTCATTGTTATGTCATTTAATCAAGCATATTAGACTTTTTTTTTTTTTAAAGGATCAGAAATAACAGGGAAATGCATACGTTTCTCTCAAATAAAGTGTCACACAATCATTGCCATTACTGCATTTCATCATGCTTACTGACATGTGCAGTGACCCCCCAAAAGACCCATTCTGAGCCAGGACAACCCCTGCTGAAGCTCACATATTAACTTGTTATATCTTGTTTTTAACCAACCCAGAAGCAAAGAGATGAACAACCTAAGCCTTTTTTGGAAAAAAAAATCCCTAAATGTAGTCAGAAACAGCTGACAAATGAACAACCTTGGAATCTATAGATATGAGAAACTTGTTACTCTCCCTTATTTCTATCATCAGAACAGTGATAGTCGTACTATGTGCTACAATCTGGTCCCAGTACAGGACATCCACTGTGAAAACAGGTAAACCTGGACATGCCAAAAAGTGATTCACACAACGGATCTCCTTTTTTTACCACAATATTTGGCCGTAGTAGCAAACTTATGGGGGCATTATTGTTGCAAAACTGCCCTGGAACTACTGAGTGGTAGCAGCCACAGTGGACGATCCTGTGATCCTGAGCTCAGGACACGGACACCCTGATTTTCAGATACTCTTCAGTTTCAGATTCTCTCACGGTAGCAGTGTGGCAAAGTCATGTGTGAAAAGAGAGCCAATGGGGAAGCCGCTCGACTCGTAGACTTTTCAACTACGAATACCTCTGTATGCATTGACAACTTCTTTTAAGCATTGACAAATCTCACTTCGGACAAACGGATTGAGATACAGATAGACAACTCTCCAAACGCATGGACAAATAGTTCTGCTCCAATAATGCCCCCATACAAACTTACCAACCTGTTGTTGTTAGTGAGCTAAGTGCTAACATGTCAGCCAGCCAGGACATGCAACCGCCACACAAACTAAAGTCAATCAACTACTACTAATAAAGGCTGATGTTTTACCCGTGAGTGTGAGGAATCAGGAAACAAACACAGTGACAGTAAGGTCCACTCAGAAAGTGAACACACTGGTGTTCAAGAGTCTCAGTTTTTGTCAAGACCAAACTGCAACTTCAGAGTTCTCAAACTGAAACAGGATCAGCAGCGTTTCCAAAAGCCTGGTTTTTAGTGATCAAAAAATCAAGTGAAGGGTGAACACTAGGCATGAATTTAGCTGAAGTCACGAGTTTCAGGTTTTTATTAAAGTGAGAAAAGGTGGAGATGCAGTTCGTAAGCTATAATAGCTTCTTACGCTTTGGTTCTTGTATTAAGATGGCTAATGAAGCAACTTCACAGGTCAGAGTTCACCAAAAGTAAAGTAAACACAAATTGCTGGCCAGCTCTTGATCACAAGAAGTCACCATAAACAGCCAAGAAATAAATCCCCTTGGTTTTTGTGCAGATTATATATTTATCATTTATCACTTTAAAGATGTTTTTAGCTTTATAAATAGCTTCATGCGTATGTGTGTACAAATCTGACAGTGGTAGAAAGTCTGAAAGCAAATAAGATCATGTCCAAAAATGTCTGTTTCTTTAAAAAAAAAAATGATGGTGAATATTCATAAGTGAAATGTCGCCTTAGTAACTATAAACTTGAAGCTATAATTTATTCCTCAGTCCTAAATTTGCTAAGGACTGGAAGCAATTACAATATATGTGTTACTACAAACAGACAGGAAGAAAGACATGAAAGCAGCCACATTTAGACAGCTTTAGGAGAGTACATTATATTCAGGGAGCTGATGGGTTACCATGGTTTCTGATTCAGATGCACTTACTACACTCACATAAACACATACAGCGAGGCGCAGTGTGCGTTTTCCAGGCTAAAAAAGAGTATAAATAAAATAGTGGGCTGACCGTATAGCTGCAACATGTTCTGTGCTAGTGGCCTATTAAACTGTGCCACAACATGAACAGAGAAGAGTTCTGGTTTTTATACAGTTCCTGTGTTTGTCTTTGAAAGACAGGTAGAAACAGCTTCTACATGGGCTTACCCACACGCTCGTATTTTTTATTTTTTTTGCTTTGTTTTTTTTTTTATTTAATGGTGTAGCGTGAGGTTTGAAAAATAATTACTGAGAGCCAGTAGGGGTGAGTGAGGGTGGGAGAGCACGTGTTAATTGCTTATTTTCCGAGGGTTGAGCCACAGTGTGTGATTTTTGCCAAGCGCCGCCCGTCTTCCTTGAGTGCAACATGCCTTAATTGCTCATTCTTGTTGGCAGGAGGAAACATGCAAATCAAAATGCCATTTGGAAACCTTTGGAATACAGTGCTATGACTGGGTGCACTCCATGTTTTTGTCATATGCTGCTTTGGTGCTTGGGGAAAAGTAAATGCCAATTAATTTCCTTCCCAGTATAAGGCCGCTTGCTTTGCTAAAGCTTGTTTTTGTATCTTTGCAGGACTGACCTAGAATATTTTTAAAAGAACACCAGTCTGGGTTTGGTGTAGTAAGACTCTGAGGTCTGATTTTAAAACATGTATTTATCCGTTTTGAGGTATACTCATCTCGGTACGCACCATAAACAACAACACAAACTGATATTTAATCCCCTGATAGAGATGTTTTCACTTACTAAATGCTATCAAATGAACACAGGAACACTGGCATTTGTTTGGAATCTTGATCTAAATGCTCCACTAATTTAACCAGCAAGCTGCTAGCAGTGTTCTTTTGCTTTTTGTGCTGGGAAGGTTGCGTAAACATGTATCTACGATGGCTAAAAAGCAGCCCTGATGAGACTGAACAAAAGCTCCTAAACCAAAACAATGAACTTTTAGACATGGAAACACTTTGGGAAGCTAGAGTTGTGTGATAATACGCAGCTTTCACTGCAGGAACTTGGGTCAGTGTGACCCACCATGCAGCGAGTGTTGTTTCTTCCCCGAAAACAGTGTTGAAAGAGGTTTTAACAGGAGCAGTTCTTGTGGTCAGAACATGCAAAAAAAGGTTTGGGTCACCTTAAAACGACCTGCAAGTGGAAAACGGCCTAATTTTTTGTGAGTCTATCCCCACAGGCTTTCACATTACTCAAACCCATATAGTTGATATAAAAATATTGATACCTGCAGCTTTAACTGTTGTAATAAAACCTTTTCATTTTGCCGTTGTCACCCTGTGACCCTCTGATATAAAACAATAATGAAACCGTCTATATCTAGTTCATAAAAGCTTCTGAAAGTGAGTGTTAAAAACTCCTTGCGACTGAACTGGTCCGATGAAAGGTCCTCCAGCTTACAGAAAGTGATGCATTTTACATTTGCAGTTTGTTGGGGATAAATAAAACATAGAATAAAACAACACTAGATACAAGCACACAAAAAAAAAGTGGCCATCTGTTTTAGGTCAATATTAATTTCAGCAAACATTTTTACAAGAAAATGTGGGGTTTTTTGTTTGTTCGTCTGTGATTTCTCAGTGTAAAAAAAAACTCTATTCTGCCGGAGACGACAGGTTTGAGCTGCCCGTGCGGATCACATTCGTACAGCGTTCCCCGTCTGTGCTGTGGAGTCATGCACATGCGCCCACAGGCTGAACTGCTGAGTAAATAACAACGAAATAAAAGAGACTGTTGAGCTGCTGATGATGTGCTTACCCACTTTATGCTGGGATTGCATCACGAAAACATCAGCTGTTGCGTTTCGTTCGCCCACCAGATTCCACCAGCCGCCACAAGCTGCTGATCTGTAGCCAGCGAACAGCAACTGAAAAGACAGATTGCAGTCATCACTTACATGCAGAGCCTCACTTTCTGCAGGAACATTTCTCTCAAAACTCGACGTGGTGCAGACAGCGTTCTACTGCCTGGGTTTGTGCAATCCTGGAAGCAAGCCAGACTACAAATAAGCAAAAAAAAAAAGTTCTAAATGAAAATGAGTGGATGTTTAAAAAAAAAAGAGAGAGAGAGAAAATAAACACCCCTGTTGACTTTCAGGAAATTTGTATAAATGCCAGGTTTCACACAGAGCATGATCAGTTTATGAAATAAATCCACTCAATTAAAGAGTTTTGAGTGGGTATAGGCTGCATTTGCAATAATTATAGCCTCTCCTTTCTTTGGGAATAACAGTAATGTGCTACATATAAAGTCCAAACCATACTTTCAGCGTTAAGTCTTGCTTTCAAGTGCTCTTAAAGATAATTGACTAGTTGCTGCTGAATCCTCCAAACAATAACGCCTTATTGAAAACACAAGCTGGTAAACAACAGATGACTATTTGTCATGCCTTGAACATCTGCGTGGAAATAAATAAATTGTTAACAGGCCATGCTGTTGGAGAAAAAAACACTGAACCTGAGCTACGAGCGTGTCGGCTCACCCAGCGCCAGAAAGCACAGTCTAGTTAGTCTGTTTTCCTCTTCTCTCCTCCCTGAGCACAGTGGACATGTATTGTCAGTTCTCGTCAAAAATAGCATGAGGCCTGTTACACTCCGGCCACCAGAGAGCCAAGGAGTGGGATGCCATTTCTCAGCTCATTACAGAGCAACAGTCTGCCTTATTGGTGTCACAAAGCAACACCTTGGAGAGTTCACACCCCAAATACCATCCTCTCCTCCAAGTACATACATTCATTCAAATGTTGTATTTTCCCAGAGAAAGAGTTTGTATGGATTTGTGTACTTTTATACTTCAACAGAATTCTTGACTGAGTCCCTGCTTCTCGAATGTTTCTTCTTCTTCTAGTGGCTCATTTTCTGAATCCGTATGCAGTGAGGATGCAGCAATGAGGTTTAAAGCTGCTATAATCAATATGGTTTATTAACAATGGATCAAATGTTCCCCAAAGCTACTGCTGTCATGGTTCAGTCTCATTACTTTAAACTACTTTGCTTCCTGATGCAGCAATCACCTGTTTTTTGAAAAAAATGTAACTTATCCTTCACCAACTAGCAGACAGACCAAGTTAGCAACTAGCTGTTGAACGCGGTGAAGTATTTAGTAGCTGAAGAGCAAATTAGTGTATCTGGTGGGGACCAAAAACTGAGCTAAAAGAGTGAATATCCAACATGCACTCATCAGGTCACAACAAAAACTACTTCAAATGATATTACTCTGTGTCTAAAGTGATGCCAGCTGTTTACAGGTTTAACTCAGCTGACGCAACAGTGTTTTTGCTGAACTGAATTCTTGTCAACAGCAATTGTTGATCAGTGAAGGTCCAGGTACTTTTATCATCTCTATGCATGTGCACATAGAAACAGTTGAGATCCACTTATCAAAACATAGGGGAGGGGAATCAAAAAGAGAAAAAAAGGGTATATTTGACTTACACTTGGTTTCAAAATATGGTGGAAATAACTAAAGATTTGGGGATTTTCTTAAAAGCGAAGATATTTCATATTTTTGGACATCACTGAGAAAATATTCCACACTAAACTTTCATAATGTAATTCAAGTGTCTAAGAGGAAACTAGACTTCTACATCTCCTCTTATCTCTGTTTTCCAGTTTTAGAAAATCTAGTGTGTGATGGAAGATTTTAGCCAATCACGGAGCAGGTCAGTGTGTAACATGCAGTCCACAGAGAGAGTGGGATGTGGTTGCATAATGGATTAGGTGGACCATTTTGGGTTTGAATCCAGTGAGAAGTCACAAATTTATGTTGACTTCTAGCTTGACTATGTTTGTATTTTTGAAGTATGCGTGTCAAAAAATGAGAGGGACGAACTACAGGAGGAGGGGTTGCGGATTTTTAAACTTTCTTTTTTTTTTTCTTTCTTTTGTAGATTTTTGCCTACCCCAGCTTTAAGACTGATCTTGTAGCAACACAGAGATACAGGTCAGCCTCTGGGCGGAGCCCCCTGGAGCTTGTAGACTCTCCAGAGGAAATTCTTGCTTCCCATCTTGGCATTATTTGTGTACAGCAGTACTTTTCTTTGACACTGGCTTTACTTTACTCTCTATTTACCCATGCAACATCCCGTTTGCAGCAATTAATTGTGCAGCCCGCATACACACACTCCAAAGGAAGTTGAGAAAATAGTCTCAGTGGGTTCTCTGACAGGGCGAGACAATTTGCAGTGCTCTGACTAGCACTGGTAAGCAAATAATAAAAGGTAAACAGGTCTGGCTTTGTACAGCCTGTTTGCAAAATGAATGAGGAGTTGTGAATGAAAATAGAATATCGGTGAATGAATCATTTTCACATTAGTATAAAGCTGTGATCTGTGGATGCAGCATAAGATGTGGGGGTGAGAGGTGTCACGTAAGCAATGTATATTTATCTTGACTATCAATGCTGGCTCTGTCTCAGCCTTGCATTTGAGCTAACATTTGAGTAGCTTCAGTCTACATGTGTTTGTGTGTGTATATGTATGATAAAATTTTTATCCTCTCAAAATGCACATATGTACTTGCTAAAGCAGAACAGTGATGTTGCTCAGGTTAATTCAGGTCAGTCAGCTGCTCCAATGCCAACCTGAATGTCTTTGTGATGCTATCTTTAGTATCATATTTCAAACTGCAAGGACAAAGAGACGTTTAACTCTAATGTCCAGCACAGACTCTGTTTTAAAAGACAGTGGCTTAAAAACCTCACAGGCAGCCTCCAAAACTAACACTGTTTGTTCCACAGCAGGATTTAACGCTAAGCATCTTTTTTTTTTTTTTTGCCTGAGTCCCTGACAAAGCCACAGCCATGCTTTAGTTTAGCTGAGGCTGATGTGGATGGCTTTAGTTTTGTAGGTATTTGGTCATAAATCAAATAAATGGACAAACTGACATTTGACGTGGCGTTAGATGAAAAGTAAAAGGATGATCAAAGTTTTTACAATTCATTCTGAAGGGATCATGAACTTGTACAGTACATTTCAGAGCAATCCATCCAACAGTCCAATAGCGGTCGAAACATTTCACTCAAAATGACAGATATTGACCTCGTGGTGGTGCTAGCGGAAAAGGCAGAGGATCACAAACAGGTGTAAACTTCTAGTCTAGCAGACATTGGGATATTTCACGAGATACTAAACTGCTGGTGGCATGACAGGAGCCATTTCTTTGTACCAAACTTTGTAATAAACCATTAAATAGTTTTTGAGACATTCACTAAAAAAGTAGAAATATCACCCACATGGCACCTCAAGAGAAAAATCAAGAGACTGCCTTAATTAGAGGGCTTACAATGAATGTTTGTAAAAATCAAATTATGTCAGTCCATTCAATTCAACTATGAAACTATGTAAGTGGAACAAAAGGTTAGTAGGGCATGCTGATGTTCTTTTTCCCCAGAAACCAGCTGCTCCCAATTATGAGTTAGACCCCAAGACAGCTGAACTACTGCCACAGTTTTCAGAGCCTAAAACCAGAACTAGAGACCTGGAGGTGCTGAACCACATCACATTCAGCCAGCAAAGTGCTCCAGTGCACATCAGCAAGTACGGTTCACTGAAGCCAGAAGGACAGTGTCATCAGCAAAAGAGCAGATACCACCTGAATGTCAGTGAATTGGACCTTCTCCAGGCTGAGCTTTGTCTACTTTGAATGACACGAGGGGGGAAGTATAAAAGGAGCACAAGGTGACTCTGTTGTCCATCTTAAAATACGATTTGCCTGCATGGACATTTGGCTTAGAGGAGCAGCAGTGCTGGCAGTCGGTACTCCCATAGGACACGAGCTGCACAGTCATGAAGTCCACAAAAAAAATAAACATGTAGACGTGCCACAATTCTGGGAGTCCTTTGATTCAACCAGACTGAATCCATAAAATTTAATGGCACATACATAAAAATATAAATAAAAAAATAAAAATACCTCCACCTGTTCCTCAGTTGTTCTGATACAGTTAAACTAAGATTAGTCCTCAAGTAAAATACATCCTCCACTGTATCTCTTGCTGTCTGCCCAATGGAAAATATGGAAAACAGAAAACGTGATGAATTAGCACAGCCACAGCACACAAATCATTTTAACTGCATCCTCTATGACTCCTAAGCACACAGAGGCTACGACATAGGCTATGAGGTTAAAGTTTTATTAGGTGGGAGTAGGTGTGTGTGTGTGTAGGTGTGTGTGTGTTTGTGAGAGAGAGTGAGAGCGTGGCAGGGAAAATCAATATTTCATCTCATCAGGTGTTTATCTGAAGGGCTATGCAGTAAATATCATGATGGATGGTTAGAGGTGGGCTGTGAGAATTCACATTACACTAACAGGTCAAGGTCTTTCACACACATGCAGAATGAAAAAAAAAAAAGGGGGGGAAAAAAAAGAGGACGAGGATGAGCAAAATCAACAAACCCTAAATCTATATATTCTTGTAAATACATCCATTCCTCACAAAGACAGAGATACACCCAAACACACACACACAACAACGCATAATGTAACAGCAGTGGGCAACCCTGAGTAATCCCCAGTCTTCTCTGCCTCTCCCAAGCAGCTGTGTCACTCATCCCTTGTGCCTTTGAGTGTGCATGCACACGTGTGTTTGTGTGCGATCTCAGAGGGATTCGACAGCAGCATAGCTGACAGTGATGATCAAAGACAGATTATTACTAGCCGTGTGCACTCAACTGACACGTATATAGGTTAAAGCAACGCAATGTGTGCATTCACACCCCAGACAACTCGGGAGGGTTAAAAATGATTCTCAGTGATTTGTGGGGCAGATTTGTCAATATTTTGAAGCCCAAATGCTTTTGAACAGCAATAAAAAATTCACTTGATGGATGGAAACGAAACTGACTCCAACCATGCTGTGATGATAAACAACCTGTCTATATGTGTGTGTCTGTGAGTGTGTAGGAGTGACTGCGTAGGAGTAAGTGAAGAGGTGTGGATGGAATAAAAAAAAAAAAAAATGTCAAGCAGCATACAGTTGCACTGACAAGTGCAGTGTTTGCAGAAGTGTCAGATGTGTTCAAATCTGTGCTACAAGGATGCAACCTCTGACAAATTAAAAGAAAAAACCTGAACCCTTCACCTCAAAACTGGGAGGATCTAATAGTATTGTTTGTTGTTTTTTGGCATGGTTTAGCTTCACCTGTCCCTTTGGAGGGAGGGGTCACTGTAAATCAATACAAAGTTCTTCTGGGTGATCACCTTTATCCTACAGTAAAACATTTTTTATCAAGAAGGGAGTGTTTTTTTTCCAGGATGATAATGCCCCATACAGAGGGTATAAGGGGATCAATGAATAGTATGATGAGGATGAAAATAATGTGAATCAAATGCTTTTACAGTCACCGGATCCCAAAGATATCAGACTGTGATCTTCGCTATCATCAAAACACTAAATGAGGAAATATTTTGGGGGGAAAAATGCTGCTTTTTCTTGTTCCTTTCCTTTTACATGCTGCATGGGTTAATTAGGTTTGGCTGAAAATTTTAAATTACACTTGGAAGAAAGCTGCAAAACTACCTTGCCTATAAGTCAAACAGCTACAGAATTGAAATTTCAGTTTTAGCTTTGCTAGATGTTTGAGAATCAACCTGTAGACTATGAATCTGAAAACTGACCAAATCTTTATTTACTAAATAATGTATAGATGCACTCACTAACAGCTTTGTTAGGCTGCTCTTACTCGTGTCACCAGTCGCCTTCTTACATTAAGTACAGCTGAGGCGGACATTATGCCATAGCATGTCGTTACTTGGTCATAAAACTATCGTAGTGGACAAATTAAAAATTTAATGAAATGATGGTGCTAAGAACAGCTTCATAAAAGCGTTTTCTCCTCTAGGTGCTGTGAATTTCTCAGCCATGTTATGCAAACCAGTACTTGTTGAGACATTTCAGTCAAAATTAATACTAATAAAACTAAAGCTAAACTAATTTTAAAAAAGAAAGATATAAAAAAATCCAAAGTGGGTATGCTTTGTGCTTAGGCGACCATGAATGTCTGTCAAATTAAATGGTAAACCATCCAATAGTTGTTGAGATATACAACAGACAACACTGCAATCAAGAACAAATAAATAAATGTAATGATTATGTAACACCTGCTATATATAGACTCCTTCCAAAACTTCACCCACATTAAACTTCAACTAAATATACATATAAATGAAAACTACACAACTAATGTGACAGAAAAAAAAAATCTACAATGATAACACGATAATGAAATAAAATGCTAATAACACAGTGTAGGTAAGAAAATCATAGAATATCTCAGGCTCTAGCTTAGCAAACAGACCATTAGCTAAGCTTCCTCCACATGCAACAGCAGCCAGTCGGTCTGCCTGCACTGAAAGCCTGTTGAGCACACTCTCATCCAACCAGCAAATCTCTATAAGCGGTCAGGAAATAGACCGTGACTTAGGAGCCGGGGGGGTTCGAAAAGTGGGCTCGTGACAGGACAATTGCTGGCCTGAAGCCCCCGGAGTGACAGGGGAAAACCTGGGCAGGTATAGCTGTCTTTGCAGGTTTAGGAACTGATGTTGACATGCCTTTGAGCAAAGGTAAAACATGAAGTGAAGTGCTCAGCGGCAGAGAGGTGAAGGTTATTGAATGTGTAGCCTTTTATCAAACAAAAAAACCCAGTAATAGTTTATTTGTATGTATTAAGAGAAAAGTAAAGACACAAAAGTTTTTTTTTCTCCAGGTTTTTTTTTAGACAAGTGGTTGGTAAAGCAGCACATCTTCCAGCTGTGAGTGTGAATGTGTGAAAATCTCCCTCGAAGCCGCTACAAGACCGCGTTAACAAGAACGTGTTAATAAGGGTTGAAGAAGAGTTGAAGCTGATGATGTCTAACCCTCTATCACTTCCACTCCTCCTCCTCCTCCTTCGTCTCCGGCACAATTTGGTGTTTGCTAAAAGAACACTAGGAGGAGGAGGGAAAAGAATCCTTACTTCTACGTGTCCAAAGCAAAGGCTACACATTGAAGGTAACCACACAGAACAGAGATCTTACTACCACTGATACTGTATCTGACAGTAGTGAAGCCTTTCGTAGAAATCCAAGTCATAATCTGTATCTGAGATTAAAACTGTGCTATGGGCCTTAATCCGTCCCAGAGCACACACACACACACACACACACACACACACACACACTGATGAAGCCTGGCAGCATAAATCCCACTTAGGCTGCTCTAAAGCACGCTTTAATTGAAAGCATTCCACTTATTTAAAAGGTGGCACTGCAAGCCTCCGTCAGTGCAGGACTTTCTGCATGCAACGGAGGTTTATCTGGGATCAGGACGAGACAGAAAGCAGGACTGTCTGCTACTGTACTGGAGCGATATTCGAGGTTATACTGGAACACTGCAGGTTTGGGTTTTGTGCTGTTGTCTCTCGCATGCGGGACAAATTTCAGTCGTCAAGGTCCCATGACATACAGCCCACTTCACACGTTGATCCTTATCCTTCACCCTTCATCAAGCCACGTTGTCTTCCTTGACCTTTTCCTGACTCCCGTGACCACCACCAACCCAGCTGCGCCCCCAGCATGTGTTCCGACGGTGAAATGCGCCGCTAAGCGTGGCGCTTCACAAGATTGAGCTCCCCCCGTCATCACCTGACTCCACAGATTAGCCGATAGTGAAACTGAGTGCCAGGGTTAAATCAAGTTGTACGCTGGTTTGGCTCATTTGTAACTGGGCGACATCCCGCCTGAGGGCACGGAGATGGAGCTCGTGAGTAACACCCGCTGTATCTTTAAATAAATCAGAAAAAGCGCTGAGAGCAGAATGAGGTTTAATACACAGCGCTCGGGGCAGATACGAGACACAGAGATTGAAATGTCAGGTTACAAGCTGGACATCAACTCTAAAATAACAGCATAATTGCAAAGGTAGCTGTGTCATTTTACACCGGCTGCCAATTAGCAGCACACAAAGAGGTACTACAATTACAATAGGCCAAGATTTCACAGTTACATACGCTGTGAAAATGGCAGTAAATTGTGGTGGCTAGCTATTAACAGCCGTGACCGCACAGAAAACGTTTTCTATTCTTTACTGGTGGATGATTTTTAAAAATAGCAATAGTCTGTCTTGCTGCTAAAAGCAGTAAAATAACATAAATGCAACAATATCACAAAGTTTATCTACAAGTTTGTTAAAGTGGCAAGAGACAGTTTTTTTTGTTTGTTTTAACTTAACATTACGAGGTAACTGTTGACGGCTGATTGGTTCCTTATCAGTCTCGTAATTTTTTCTGGCGGGTACACGATGTCCCGGAACACCAAACTTTGATTTATGGTTAAAACAACAAACTAAGTGTGGAAACTCTATCCAGTAAAAGAAAAGGGAAGAAAAAGGCTTTCATTGAACGGATTAAGCTCAGAGACTTGGGAGGGTTCAAAACAAGCTTTGACCAATTTTTGTGTATTCACAGTCCATGGTTTTCAACCAAATACCTCCAAAACTATTATCACTAATACTCACTAATCTGTAATTCATGGTTAGTGTTCATCAGTTGTTGTCGTCATGCTAACATGTTAATCTAAGGTGGTGAAAATTGTAAACCATACAGCTGCTACACATTAGCATGGTAGCATTGATATCGGTTTTATGACTTTCTTTGCTGCCCTTGTGAAGCACTTTGGATTTGGGGAAGTGCTCTATAAATCAACATTGTGAAAGATTTTCATGCTGACTTTAGCATTTAGCTCAGAGTCTAATAGTTCTTTAGCCTTATGTTATTTTACAAGGTTGAAACAAACATCTGCTTCCTCTGAAAGAAGTGAAGAACATCATAATATGTGCGAGACAAACTCAGATTACTGTGATCTTAGTGATAACAATGACCACCAGTGTGTTAAAATGCAAGAGCCAAATTCCTTCCTTCCCTCTTCCCTCAACTTTTACTAACTTTTTTTGTCCTGGTAAATTTTGTGGACAGCAAATAATCAGTAGAAGGCTACTACTGTACACCACCAATTAGCAAAATAACAGGGTTGTACAGGCCATCTTAGGTGATCACTGTTCACGCTGCTTAACTTTATCAAGCACTATACCGTGAAAATGCAGTTTTAACTTCCTATTTATCTTTCAGGGATCTTCACTTCAGGGATTCTATCATGAGTGTCAATTCACAGCCTTTTTGCAGTCAGGCGAGATGCAATTCTCACCAACGTTATTCCCACATGTGCACTGGGTGACTGAATTAATTAGATTATACATCGTCACTGATCCTTATGTGTTGACACCCAGCTGTACTTGTTAGCCAGGCTAAATGAGACAAACAGGTTAACAAACAATACGGATTGCATATTCTTTTTTAAAAAATGGTTAAATTGGGAAAAAAATCAAATGAATGAAAGCGTTGGTAGTGGAGCTGAGGGTGATCAAAGCCAAATTTGCCCTCCATATTTAATGTTTCACACTTGTCTTTAAAAACAGCAACAACAGCTCTCACAAAACGCTGCAGGAAATCTTCAGATTATTAAACTTGTTTCTTGTTTTCAAATTGATTTGAAAGTTTTATTAATTAATTTTCAGACTTTCCCAGCTTTGGACAAACTTGCCGGAAGATCTCAGTGCGGCAGTATCTTTGATTAAAATTTTACCGTAAACCCACTTTTTACTTTATTCATACAGGACTTCAACATTATTGTATTTGTAGTTATCTGATTCTCTCTGGTTCTTTGTTCTCTGCATGAATTGATTTGAAGCGTAATTGCAGGAAAGTTTGAATTATTGTTGCTTTTTTTTTGCCATATCTCATGTCATCCTGTCAGCTCATTATTTTTACTTGTTGGTTCTCATTTTTCTCATGAAAAGCACTGCATAATAGTCATTAATGATGTTTCATCAAAGAAGCAAGCATAGCAGAACACATTTTCTCAGCAAAGATTTAGTGGATACTAGGCAGTGTAGGATTATGCCTGCTGTGACAGTATAAGTGAAATGCCACAGCACAGGAGAGGGCAGGCGTAATTTAAACGCCCAGACCTGGTAGCCCGATCATATCTTAACATCATAGTTCACAGGGATAATTGCCCTTCGTGAAAATATCAGTGGGACTATCAGCTCCAGGCTATCTGTCTTTCAGTCCATCTGTCCCTCCGTCACATAGAACCGCTCAGAAGTGTGGATTTTCAGCCAAATGGAAAAGACTTTTTTTTTTAAGATCTCACAAAAAAAACCCTGAATAATCTCAGTTTGACAGCGAGCAATATGCTACATTTTTAAAGCTGTGCTGGTTATTTATGGTACTATGTGAGTAAACTGCTGTGTGTTGAGGTAGAAAAAAGAGGTGAGTATGTGTGTGCAGGGCAGAAATTAAATACGGCTACTGCCTCAAATGTGCATAAGTTAATCTACCTTTTAGGGTTATTTTCTGCTTTCATTTTTTTTACAAAAAAAGAAAAAAACATTGACTAAAGCTGTGTGGAAGCACAACTTCTCTTTATCCCCATGTTCCCTCCTCTGGAACCATGTGTACTCAACCTCCTTTCATTTTGTGAAAACAGACAATCAAACAATTACACAGAAAGTCGTTATCAACAATTTGTGTTCTAATTAACGTCGATTTGTGGCGGCTTGCAATACGGCTGAAACTCAAAGCTAAAAAAAAAAACAGGTCGATTAATTAACTTGCTTTGCTTAACTGTAAAATCCATTTTAGTGATATGAGTTCAGGATAAGGGAAAAAAATATACCTCTGAAGGTCCTGTTGAATATCACTTGGCAGGAATACATCTCTCGTGATTTTCTAGCCAGTTCCTGCCTGATAGAAATCAAAAACCCACAACCTGTTCTCTCATAGGCAGACATGTGGTTACAAAAGGCACCGAGGTTCACCAAATGCACTGTGATCTCTGATTAAGGCAGGATGCCCAGTGCATAGCAGGATCCACAAATCTGGCAGTAGTTAAAATAAAGCTCTGTTGCTCAAAAAATGTCAGATGGAGAAAAGGAGGAACGGAGCCAGCCAAAAACAAAAAAATAAAAAAATAAAAGCAAATAATCATTTTAGCACCAGGCACACAACCAAGATGCCTGGGCTGACAAGGGTTCATTCTTCACATCATTTTAAGGTTCAGTGATTGCGAAGACAATCGCCACTGCGAGGGACTGACCTTGTGTGCTCAAGATGATCATCAGGAGATGGTGCATTAAATTAATTTCGCTAATATAAGTGTTTTACACAAGTTGGAGGAGCACAGCGGCGTCAGAATACATTACTAGCTGTTTGATTTCATTAATATTCTGTGAAGTTCGTGTGTGTATAGTGGGGAGCATTTGAACTTAATCACATTTTCTAGACAGAGGAATATAAATAATTTAAATAAGAACTTGATTTTAAACTTTCAAAATAAGTTGTTTTTTCCCCATATTTTCCTGTAATTTGTATTGTAGGTGTATTTGACATAAAAGCACATTTTTTATGGTCATGACAAGGATTTACTTGAAATTTGGAACAACAGACAAGTGATAAAACGCTCTCACATCATTTACATACACATGCCAGCTTTTAGCATCAAAGTGACTGAAGTTTAGTGATGTATGAGTGTAATTTGGTCTAACATTTGTGCATCGCCGCTACGGCACGGAAAAGACAAGGGAAAGATCTGTGGGCGAGGCATGGTTAGGGTTTGGTAAGTGGACGATGTCACTGAGGTTGGGGGAAAAAAATGGAGATGATACTGAAAGTATTCGATCTTCAAACATTTATCTATGAAATGCCTTGCTAAATATGTGAAGTAGCTCATCTGCTTTTGTTAAGAGGCCTAATCAATCTTGTCAACATGTACTGTTTTCAGCTGGAAGCGGCAACATCTGGCAGCAATGGGCTACATTTCCTCCAGAAAACGCCCGTTCTGTTCTACTTCCCACATGCGGTGATGGTGCGCACCAATCAGCACTGACAGGTGGAGTGAATAACTATGCTAATCTTGTTATAACGGCACCCAAGTCGATGAGTCGTAGTCGGCAGGTGGTTTTAATGTAGTGGTTAATCAGTTAGAAGTAAAATGTAATGTGCCCCAATACTAGAGAACAAACCTAAAAACAATACAAAACATGTTTTAACGCGGAATAAAATGTGGAACGGCAGCATGCAAATGCTATTCAAATGTGTGCTACAGCGGTAAAGAATGGACCACAACTGACTGCTACAGCAACATGAACTCCTAAAAACACAGTTTAGTTGAAAGAATTCCTCTGATCTAGTGGTGCAGGCTGTAATATTTAGATACATAATTATGTACAGTGAATGTCAACCAGACATACAAGGATAAACAGGCTGTAACAGATATGGGGGGTTTTCTAATTGGAGGGACATCACAAGGCAAGCTGAATTATTGGAGTTTTACTCTACTGTACAGCTATGAAGCTGTGAGAGAGCAGACTGTCTCAGCCACTTCTCTTTCATTTTCTTTTGTTGACCAGGTCTCCTTGAAAGCAATCTTAATAAGCATACAATGAAATCCAATGAAAAAGATAAAACAACAACAACAGAAAAAAAAAAAAAAAAAAGCATTCTCCCAGCAAGTGCTTGTACTAGTGCAAACACTCGGTGGGAATAGAAACGGGTACAATGGGCTTTTCTCGCTCAGTAATTGGATAGATAGCTGGGAGCCTGTAAAGCTCACCTCTCTGTGTTTGTGCTGTGGTTACTCAGCTAATTAGTGGTAAACAAGCAGCTGGTAACCACCTTTCTGATTCTGTTGTTCTTACATAGAAACAGCTTTTTCCCTTATAGCGCTCGTGCTTCGGTAACTGCTGTTCAAAAGAAACTCTCCCCTCTGGGCTCTTCGCTGGAGCAATTTGAGTCCTTAAGTCCCGGTGACTCATGTGTGAGAACGCAAGTCATGAGGCAGAGTCAGATTCAGTTACTGGAGGTTGGCTTTAATTTTAAAAACTCCAAAGGTGTTAAGACCACTTAGGGTTTCTAATTAGCTTACACCATGGTGATACTGAAAGCAATGCTTTGGCACAGAGTGTGATGTGGGAGCAGTATTTCTTTTGCTCTTTTGAAAGGATTAACCCGGCCAGAGGTGCAGGTTTTGTGCCAAGAAGTCTCTCTAATGACCCTAATTAAAAACAGTTATCAAGGACATTACAGAAACTTGACAATGATACCGCGCCGTTGGAGGAAGGGAATACACTTCAACTAATTAGTTTCAGCTATCTACAGTCTTAAGTGATTGTCATTCTGACTGTTATTATTGATGCTCAACACTTTAGCTGCTTTTATTTCTTACTTGTCAACTAAGTGTTTCCATATTCTATGCTTTCAATATTTAAACCCCTTTTCAAGTCAAGTGGCATCTCAGTTACTTTCACCTCAAACAAACTTAAGCAGGCCTTAACTTTTTGGAGTACTCCAATGACACGGTAAAGTGTCAGTCAATCCTAAGTTCTTGTTTCACCATTATCACTACATTTTTCTCGCCCCATGATCTCCTGTTCTGTTCTGTCTAAAAAAAAAACGAAAGTAAAAAGTTATTTTTGCAGTTAGTCAGTTTTGAGTGCTATTTGAAATACCAGGCAGCTGATTAATCAAACCCCTGGAAACTCATGTGGAGCAGAATTGCATGCTTTTTCTATTACTACCATTCTTCTTGTCTTTAAATTGGCTTAGATGCAACTGTACACCGTTACCTGCCTCTCCTTTTATGCACCTCTCCTCCTTCGCTGCAGCTCAAGCACACCAGCTCACCTACAACAGTGCTCAAACACTGTAAAACTACTCTACAAGATGGCATTTGTAATCTTGGAATAATTCAGCCACACAT
>NW_007578157.1:376116-450711 GCF_000690725.1 Stegastes partitus | reverse complement strand
CCACCTTGCAGCCCTGTAAGATAACAATATAACAAATTATTTAACATTTTTAAATCCATCACAAACAGATTGTTTCATATGGTGACAAATATCTCTGAAATAATATTTTCTGCTGATTTAAATACAAAATACTGTAATTTTAAAATCAAATTTTGCAACAGAACAAACTACCATGTAGAATTTTTGATGTTGACATTATTTACGATTTTAATTGGGTTGTTCTAATGGTTAACATATTTTTTTCAGCAGTTATCTGCAATTTCACAAAACCAGTATTGACTGTAAAATAACAGTGAAACTCATATCACATTCCACTGCTTTAACACTTGCTAAGTCAGATCTAGTCATTATATCTTCCTATTTTGTATGTTTTCTTTATTATATTCCAAGTCAACTCCATTTTCTTCTGTTACACTTTATAGCTGCGTTCTTTAAATATATATTATCACAGTTCCTAATCTCTGAGGTCACAACATAATCATTAACAGTTTTCTTTACATCCTTAAGTGTGAACACTGACGTATCTGCCAACACTTTGACTGCTCTGTGGGTGCAAAGACTCCACTTGCAAACTAGTCAGCTTGACCTTGTTTTTAGAAAGTGCAACATAAATAAAGTTTATTATTGCATTATTCTATATTAGATCCACACAATTTTCTTCCCCTCGCGTCTGTATTTCATGCTCTGCTTCTGTGCTGCCTTATTTGCTGTTAATAGAAAGTTTCCACTTATCAGCACAAGGCACACTCCGAATCACGATCGTTTCATTTGCCAACAGATAGGAAAGAAATGATCTCGGGGGTGCAAGGTACAGATACTTCTGACAAAATCAGTCTCACAAGAGCACTGACACATGCTACACGTGCTCACGAGCAGTCGTGATGCGGGTCTTGACCCCGACATCTTGTAAAGCTTCGACAGGAAATACATTCTGCCTAAAATAGCCCTAAAGTCCTTCTCGGGGAAATGATTTTTGATCAAGATGCACCACGAAGATCAAGAAGTGCAGATGGCTTATTGAACATTTTCTTATCTGTGGCCATGAGGGACGGAGTAGTAACATTCTAAATGAATTGAATGAGGTACTAAGAATCAGTTCTAATCATGAAACCCAGGATTACAACCTTGAAAGCAGTTGGATCTGTAGCCACGCAGTCACTTTTTTTTTTAAACCAAGCTCCAGAAATACCCCATCCAACATAAGGTCTGCCCGCTCTCCTTGACAAAAAAAAAGGATATTATTTGCTGTTTGCCCCCACACCACCACCCCCCAATCAAAAATAAACATTTGTATTTGGTGTGTAGAAATGTCAGGGGGATTTATGTGGTCCCCCGTTTTGTGTCGGTGGCCTATTTAATGCAACGGTGCACACCTCTCGCGACGTGAAATGAAAGCGTGGCTCTTTATGTCGCCGGGCGTATTCACTGCCCATCAAGCTGACAAATTCAGATTCTCGGAAAGACCATCTCTTTAAATGCAATTCCAGATATTGATGTGAATCCTATTTCCGGTCTGTCATACCCTAAATTACACCTACTAAAGAAGAACAACAGGAAAAGTGATATCAGATTTTTTTTTTTTTTTTAAGGGGGACTCAGGCCTCACCTGTGTTGCAGAGGTAGTACTGGAGGCTGCAGTGCCACTTGGTGGACGACTTGCAACTCTGGCTTTTTTTTGGCTTTTTAAAGCATCACTATAGATCTTTACAATGGCTCACATTTTACAGCTCTCGGTGTTTCAACTCAGCATAAAGCAGAGGAGCTAAAGAGAGACAGAAGTGGACTTGTTCCAAAATTGTACTTAAGAATATCCAGATTACTTTTAGCCTTTTTTCTGAGAATCAGGGGCAGTAGTAATCCCTTTGTGACGTCTGCCTTTGGGTTTTCCTGTTTGGGTCTTCTTGTTTTTTTGGTCGCTTTTCCTTGTAGATGCTGGTTTAAGCCTAAGAAACATCCACACTGTAATCTCAGTTTTGTTATTGGAGTAAATCTCATCAACTAAAGGTAGGATTTGAAAGAAACCTTCTAAATAGTGCTTTAACTGAGGGTAAACTCCTGCCTCGGCCCACCCACACAGGCTTGTTTAAGTAATCTGACTGAGTCAACACCTACAGGTGATCATTCACCCTCGGTTCATTCTATCCCCTTCTGTCCCAGCTCTGCCTTGCACCTCTTTGATCAGGCTAATTGGGGCTAAGTTTAAACCAATCTTTTCAGGAAACTGAATTAAACACTTGATAGTGGGGTTTTTTTTTTCTCTCTCTCTCTCTCTCTCCAGTTTCACCCCAAAGAAATCTAGGAGCATGACTGAGAAGAGAATCTATTCCATCCATCTCTTCAGGCTAACATTTTAATGCAGCGGCAGGAGAAAATATTTCCTCTATGAGAGATTTGCTAACATGACAAATCCATTGTGTGTGACTGGTTTGAGCTCAGTCCAAATCAGCTAAAGACCAGGGCTTTCATTAATTCAGGCATCGTCGAATCCATCATCACTCTTTAAACATCCCTGATGCTCTCAGGAGTTGTGTGTGTGTGTCGCTTTTACATATTTTACAGTCTGGTGCCATTTAGTAATACTTAGCAATGAGGAGAAATCATTTTCTAAAGCAGCAGAGACTGATAGCATCACAAGTATTCCAACCACACCACTCAAAGATGAGTCAAAAATCCAGCAATTTTGCAAAGCTCAAGGCTATGTCAAGAGTTGCAGAACACTGACATTTTTAAAATATTAAAATTGCAAACACAAGTGCGCCAGTGATAAAGGTTGTTAAGTGAAATTTCTCTGCCGTTAAGGTAGGGAACCGATCAAGACTGAGCTATGCACAACAGCAACTTAGGCACATGAAGCTTCAGTAAGCAAAAATACGTACATGACATTTTAAAGAACAGTATTTATGCCCACTGACATGACATTTTTGCTTTTTCATGCAACACGTGATCTTAAAAGCAACCAAAAAAAGAAACAGCACCTCGAAATAGTTCACTTAAAAGTGACTCATAAGTTTTTTTTGCAAGATTATGTAAAAAAAAAAAAGCTGCAGGAAATAGTTTTTGACACCACAGTGATAGGTGTGCAAGTGAGAGACATTTTTGAAATCACATGATAGTCTAGGTTGGAGTTATCATTCTCAGATTTTCTGTCTGTGAGTACTGTGGATGGAAAAGTGGCTGTAGGAATTTAAACTATTCTGCAACCAATCGCTAATGTGACACTACTGAATTTCACCTATTTTTTTCTACTTTTATCACTTTAAATTTACATTTTAAAACAGGTTCAAAGATGAATTTATGAATAAATGCATGTTTCTCCACATATATGCCATAGTTAAGAGCATAGTTGCCATTTTCTCAGCTTTAAAATGAATACAAATCAAATGAAGATCAGTTTGAATTTGAGTCAAATCTATGAAACAGCTAAATTTACCAGAGAAAATTCTGAAAAAAAAAAAAAAAAAAAAAGATTCTAAGGTTGTTGGGCTGGCCAGGCGACACGCATAAAGGATAGAACGATTGGTCAGAGTGGTTCGTTCTCCCCCCAAATCTTTGCAAAGGAACCTACATGATACATAAACAAGCAACTTTCTTCGACTTGCTGTTGAATATTCCGACAAAATACAGCGTTTGCCATCAAATCGTTTTCTCATGGCAGTTTTTTTTGTAGTATTTTCAGAGTATATTTCATAAAAAGGAAAAATGACAAACTCTGTGGATGGGCACAGGCATATACACATATTTCAAACATGCAATAATAGTCAAGTCAAAATGGAATATTAATTTTCAGCGCAACACTGGACGCAAGCTCCACTCCCCTGTCTATTTTATTTTTTTAGACTTGTTGTTGTAAATATGAGCTATACAAATAAAATTGAATTGAATTGAATTGAACTGAATTGAATATTTTATCTGTTCTGCCACAACTTAATCCCAATGTTGACTTTGTTTCATTTTATGCTGTCATGTATGAAAATGTAGCCAAGATGAGGCGCAGAAGTCTAGTTTCCTCTCAAACCACTTGAATTTCAATATGCTGTAAAATTAATGAATTTTGCTTAAGGATGGCAAAAAACACTGGCAGCCCCAGCCGTACTTTTTGACATCCGTATATATTAACATACAATAAAATACAGTTTAATATATTTAAACATGGGAGTTAAATGTAGCTTAACTACATGGAATTTAATTAGACTCAAAGCTGAGGGGGCAACACTGCTGCTCTACCATTAACAGGGGCTTAGTGTGTTTTTTTTTCCCCCCTCTGACATAATTAAATTTAGCCAGAGACTCATTAGTTTAATAACCTAATATAGGTTCTTTTAAAATACATATGACAGCTTAAGGCAAATTAGTAGTAAACACAGCATTAGTGCAGTTTAGCTGTGGTTTGCTTAGCAGCTAACTTATAGTTAATGTGGCTTTCTGTGGAGTTGATCATCTTTTCAGGAAGTGTATAGATCACTGAAGTTAGCTGAACAGTTTGGTTTAAGCTCCATTAGGCAGTTACTCCACTATTCATATAACAATTATACACTTCAATGGTACAATCATTTCTTTTAATGGTAAAAGAGGCAAAAAGTTTAAAACTAAGGTTCCAGCTTTAAGTCAGTTTTTGGCAAAACAGTTGTCCAGCCTAATGAATTACATTATATACAACAAACAGAGCCTTCGAAAAACATCTAATAAATAGGAAATGTTCAAGAAACACATCTGGAGCTACAGTTTTAAAGTGTACAAGCTGCAGTAACTGCAAGACAACTAATCCAGTTCACCTGTTGTGGGGTTTCTGACCTGCTTCCATTATAAGCCCGCTCGAAAGGGCAACTCACAGGCACGATGTTGTGCCAGCCCGGCCGTTCCACCCACTTAAATGCACTCAATTTTGACAGAGGCAAGAAGCGCCGTCGCTTAGTTTAGATGGGCCTTTCAGTGATCTCTTTCTGCAAATGGTTCAGGTTGCCTTGTCACTGCCACAGCCATTAAGCCTCTCTGTCATCAAGGACAAGACGTACAGCAAACTGAACATTTGCAGGACCCTCGGCGAAAGTTCAGAGATAGTCAGCGAAGATGTCACGGCTATTATTCTGAGCAAAGGTGTTTGTGCTGGATAAACAGCTGGCATAGTATTGGAAGATTTTCTTTTTTTGTTGTTATCTCTGACTCCCAGTCTGCCAGACACAGTGACCTGACATCCGCATACATTTTAAACACTCCATTCCACCTTCTGTTCTCTCTTTGGCTGAAGACACAGACATGAATGAAGTCGTTTCAATTCATAGTTCTTCTCAAAAATTATGAAATAAGCTTTAGTCCACACTCATACGGCCTTGAGAGTTAATGCTTTATATTGGACAAAAATAAAAAAAATCTTGCATGCCTCAGGTTCTTGAAGCCTTTCCAAGCACAGGCTAAGTAGACGACTTTGTTCAAAGTTGTACCAGATTTTTTGCTTCCGACAGAAGTTGCCAGTCAAAGAACTTGCGGGGGGGAATGTTGTATCTCTGAGGGGCCAATACTCTGAGGCAAAACCCGCAACACAATTTCTCACCCAGGAAGTGTTAGCAAGTAATTTAGTGAAATGTGTGAGAGGGACAAGGGCAAGTATGAGCAAGGGAAGGAGGATGTTCAAGAAACTGGGTCGAGGGAGACTGTGGCAGTAGATTACTGTTGATTTATCCCAGGAGCTGTGAACAGGCAGAGCTACAGACGTGGATTCTTTCTCAGAAACCACCTCTCGCTTCGATTCTGGAGATTTTAGTGGACGGTCTGGTCATTGTGGCCAGCATGTCAGTCATGGGAAGCTTTTTTTTTTCCCTTGCTGTGGGCTTCTGCACAAATTGAGCTGGCTGAAGTAAAACTGCTTGCGTTTTCACTTCTTGTCTCGCTCGTTTTTTGTGTTCGGCATGGAGGAAAAAGAATAATGACACCCATGTTCACAGGGTGAAAGTGAGCTGTGTGAAAGGAACCGCGGTAGATACGATTTCTTTTTGTGGAAGATGATAGATACCGACTGCTGGATGAAAGAACGACACAAACTGACTATAACAGGAAATCCAGAGCTACAGTACAGCATCATCTCTCTGCACACATGTTTCTGTTGCTATTATTACACCATCTATTACTTATTAAATGTATATCACTGCTGTGGCTAATTAAATATGTAGCTACGGTTTCTTTGAAGCGGGCTGTACATACCGGTTGTCAACCTGTGCATGGGAGGAAAAACTGAATTTAAGAACAATGAATGTGATTCTGCTTTTACAGCAACACAGTGGCATTAAGCAAGCAAGCAGTCTCTCACTGAAGGACAAATAAATGTTGAAACCTCTTCTAATTATAAAACTCAAAGAGTCGGAGCTCCCTCTAGGGGTGACAGGGGACACGTGTGCTTTACTGGACTCCTGTCACTTCTTTTAAATTCTGACCGAAGCAACTTTGCCTGTAAACCACCATGATGAATAGATGCTTCTGATAAATGTAGAAACAATAGATGGCTGCAAATCAACAAGCAGTTAGACAAATTCAAAGCAGAATCTAATCAATTTAACAAAGCCTGAGTCAAGAATATGTCATAGCAACAGAGCGCGTGGGAATTTTACTTTGAATGCATTGAAATAATGAAAGGCTCAGTCCTTTTACTGTCAAAGATCAAACATGACACCGTCCTTTGCGACATAAAAAGGTTTAATAAAAAACAATCACCCTTTGCTTTTATAGAAACAGCAGCATAAAATGCAGAATTATCATGTTTAATTTATTGTGCTTGTCAGTCATGTGATGCAGCTTGTTAGACTACACTGCAGCTGTGCTTATATATGGATCTGAGTGGGTGGAGGGATAACAAATTTCCAGGCTTTGTAAGAGCACAGGAGGGAGGCTTACTGGTAATTTTGAGTGGGTAGACAGGAGGCTTATAGGTGGGCGAGGAAGTAACTAGATTTTATTCTACAGAAGTGGCAGGAAGGAGAGCCTTGTATGGCTGAGTAGGATGGGTATATTGTGTATCTGCAGCCCTGCGATGATGTTTATTTGTGTGTGTACAAAGGTTTCGCCTGTTCACAGTGCTCGCCTGGTGAATGACAAGTTCTTTCTGAGACTCCAAGTTGCTCCAGTCTGGTCGTCACTCTTTTTCCCATCTGGTTGAACTCAGACCTGTAGGTCGCCTCCATCTGATGCTCCCTCCGGTGCCTGTGACAGAGCAATTCAACAATACTGATGAAACAGCAGTGGGATTAAAGCTGGTTTTAAAGCAGCTGGAGCAGTGAAGAGAAAGATTGGTTAACTAGAGCCTCGTTTGTTGAAACACTGTAAAATAAAACGTTAGGAACATTCAAGACACCCAAGTATGGGATGTTTCAAATCAAAGTAGTCATGTTTAGCCACAATATGCAATGATGATAAAATGCCTCAAAAGTATTTAAACCATTTGAATAATTTCAAAATGTTACAAAACCATGATAGGCAACCGTAATTTTAAAAATCTGCCAAAATTGTATTAGTTTATTTTTTTAAATTTACAAGACATTTAGGCATCTACTTCATTTACTACATAATGTTACCTGTTTACACCTGGGTCTATATTATGAAACACGTTCAATGTACCCAAAATCTCTTTTCGTAATCTGTCGTAACTGAATATTTCTAAAAAGAACAAATTATCGTGGTCAAAAGGCAGCGTATTTATACACACTGATCTGCTATCTAAAACATAACCTGCTACCGAGTGGGTGATGTAGAATAGAATACTTTTTTATTGATCCCCCATTGGGGGAAATTTACACACCACAGCAGCATCCAAAAATATAGAAAGTACAAGAAAATAATAATTCAGGGATATGCATCCCCGGTGTCTGCACACAGCAGCTCCAAGGCCCCATCGTCTCCGGATGGGCAGTCCGCATACTGGCTGAATGTGGGGAGAGTGGTAGAGAGCGATGTACTGTATGGTTAAAATCTCCTGAGATGACGATCAGAGACTGAGGGTGTGATGTTTGCAGCTGGGACACTGAACTATGGATGAGTTCACAGGCTGCAACAGTATCAGCCGAGGGGGGATGTAAACTGCAATGGCCGCAAACCAACCTCCAGCAGTACAACATCCTTCGTGCAGCGCTGCTCTTTAACGCTAACGTGCCCAGTATTGCACCATCTCTCATTCACATACATGGCGAGTCCCCTGCCTTTCTTCTTACTACTCTCCCTCAAGCTCCAGTCCGCTCTGACCAGGTGAAATCTGTCCAAAGTTACGAGCGAGTTCAGAGTGAGTTCGTTCAGCCATGACTTCGTGAACAACATGAGGCTGCACTCCCGATACGCCCACTGCAGCCGGGTCAGTGCTGTTAGCTCTTCCATCAGTTAGGGAGAGACCTCTGGTTTCCCATGATGATGGATGGATGGACGGACGGCTTGAAGCATCTCCTCTTCTCCCGATGCTTCACTCCTGCCTTGCATCCCCTCTTCCTCCTGCGGAGCTCATCGGGGATGTCTGGTCTCTCCCACGACGGTGGCTTGGCCTGGCTCAGCGCCAACAGCTGTTTATGAGTGTAAAAATACTAGAGCCATGGCTCAACGGCTCAATGGCTCGCCAGACGCAAACCACAAAAACTCGCAAAAAAAAGCAAAAAACAGACCAACAAAAACACCATCTGCATCTCCTCTGTTCCCCCACAAATGTGGTACAGCTGTATGAAATTAAAATAATAAAAAGATAGAAGAAAAACCAAAGCAAATAGCTAAAAAAAAAAAACACACAAAGTAGGTAGGAGCCGCTGCAACTTGCTGCCACTCTCACGGTGTCATAGCAACAAAACTGTAAAAAATGTATGCAGTATAAGTTACCATAGTTATGTATCCCAGTAAGAACTGAACCACCATCGTAACTGTGCGAACCCAGGGTTAAACCTGAAGTTACCTGGCTAACTCCAAATAGTGTTTCATTGTATAAACCTTAGTAATATACCCACATATTCATATGAAAATGTAGAATTTAGCATAGAAATGTGGGTTAAATTACTGAATCTACAGGATAGGATAAAGAGGGAAGGACATGGATCTTTTTGACCGCAATGACAGCAGGTAAAAAGTCACAAGTTTGTTCCAGCTCCCAGGAAGCTTTCGTTGGAAGGAACATCTTTGCACAATTTGCACATTCATTAACTTCATGTCGGTCGCCAGTTCGCGTCCTGGTGGGGGCACCGGGATCTTTCTGCGTGGAGTTTACATGTTCTCCCCGTGCAGCGTGGGTTCTCTCCGGGTTCTCCGGCTTCCTCCCACAAGTCTAAGGTTAATTGGTGATTCTAAATTGTCTATAGGTGTGAATGTGAGTGTGCTTGGTTGTCTGTCTCTAAGTGTAGCCCTGCGATAGACTGGCGATCTGTCCAGGTGTCCCCTGCCTTCGCCCTAAATCGGCTGGGATAGGCTCCAGCCCCCCCGCGACCCTACTGAGGATTAAGCGGTGTATAGATAATGGATGGATTAACTTCATGTCTGGTTTATCCTGAGCACTTCCCCTCTGAAAACCAAACATGTTTTTTGCCCATTCTAATATGCAACACTTAAACATTCATCCTATTTATTGCATGGAAAGTGTTTCCTTCATATAAATATGCATCCACCATGCCTACAACTACCACATCTGTACTGTAAATGTTGAAGTGATATTTCCCCTCAGTCACATAATCATGCTAGTAGCAGGTTTACCTGGCTGTTATTCCTGTAGTGAGGTTGCTACTGGAGACCAGAGCTTCTTCAGACAAGAACTCAGCTCTGATCATCTCTGGCGTGAGTTGGACTTCTGAACCTTCACACCTGCACATGGATAAACACACATAATCTAAGCATTTGCAGAGGGTTCTTACATGAAACCTCATAGACATGAAGATCGATAGTGTAAATAGCATTGTATGTGCTTACGTGGTGTCCATTAGTGGTGCCATATCATCAGGGATGGAGGCGAGAGGAGGCGGCGCTGTGTGTGGAAGTATATCTGTGTCGTAGTCGACAAGCCTATAGGAGACACACACACACTGCGTTTCCCAATAAAGAGCCACGCCACATGTTACCGAAGCGAGATAATGCTCAGATATCTGCTCCGTCTAACTAAGATTAAAGGACTGCTTGAGGTTGTTTGAAATCTCCATTTGAACAGGGACGATAAAGGTGCTCTGAGTGAGAGTTGATACCACTTACGGCCAAAATGAAATTAAAACACTGACAAGCCACAGGTTTGCTTTTGCGGTTTGAGGCTGTGGTATCACTCAGAAATTTAAAAATGGTGGGAGCACGGGAGCTCATGGCCACAGTGTAAAAATGAAGGACTGGAAGACCTGGAGTGTGCTGCACTCGCAATAGAAATGTAATTTAAAAACAGCCCCAGCTGACGTGATTATTAAACAGCATTTCGAGTTTGAGGTTAACTTAATAAGACACGAGTTCCCCTGGAAACATGATTTGTGAAACTTTGAAAAATGTGCTATTTTTGCCATTCATTTCAATTTGTCTATACCTTCACTGTTATGGATCATGCATAAAATTAGGCTATCATGGATGTATGATTCATGCACAAAGGCAATTCATCACCAATTCACTTTAATAAAACATATCAGCGTGCGTGCTGTTCTTACCATCACCATCAAAGTGTAGCAGCACAATATCATAAACTTCACTCACTTCAAATAAAAGATTACTAACTCTGTAGATGCCAACCACCATAAAACAAAGCAGAAGAACAGACGTATCTGTGCTGCTAAAAGAACACAGCAGTGGTTGCTTTTCATCTGTTTTCTTATTCTTTCCACTACATTCTTCAGGATAATGATATATAAAATCTAAATCAAGTGCTTATAAATATTGTGTCTGTCTTTTCTAACAACAACAAAGTGAGCTCCTATAAAAGCCATGGTACAGTTTGCACTAAGAATTAGTCTCTCTCACATGACATTTTTTGTGTAGTTATGCAAGTAAAAATGAAGAAAAACTTAAAAATTTGCAACATCCAGTTAATAATTTACAATCAATTTACACTGCAATAATGCCAAGTTCATTCTCACCTTGGTTGTGCCCATCTGACATAAATCATAATATTTGTGTTCACAAGATAACTGGGTACACTTTGGCTATAGGCAGTGATAGAAAATTAATAAGGCTGAGCAGGAAGGCTGCAGAAGTTTTCTCTTGGATGAATAAAAAGAAGAATATATCTACAGTTATCCTGCAGATCAGAGCTGACAGGCATAAAGCGAATTCTTTGCTTTGCCAGGCATCTGATTATGTAACATAGGGAAGGTGAGAAAAAAAAAAACGAGAAGTAGACAGAGAGGTGAAGGGAGAGGGTTGTAGAAGAGACTCAAACCCACGCGTTCCCGAGTACATCATGTGAACAGCGGTTGCCAAAATGGCTCGGGCATCATGTCAAATAAAAACTTGAAATGCTTTCAGATCCCGCGAGGAACGTTGCTTCATTAGCTCTGCAATGTTAACTTTGCTACTTATATCAATTTCAAACAAGAAACTCTATCATGCAAGATGAATTACTATGGCATTATTTCCATGAGAAGGGTCAGAGACAGATGTTTTGCACACCTGAGTGGTATTGGTTTTGACAGGATGCGGAGAGAACACAGCCCACTACAAATAGAACAGGACAGCCCGATGCTGTGTTCACTAACACACTACAACAAAATATCATCATTTATTCAATGTCCATTTAGACTAAAGACTGAATAAATCATTATTTCACAATGTAAGTGAAGCCTCCATACAGTATGACCTAGATTCTACACAGACACACGTCACTGGAGGTATAAAACAGTACTAACCCGAACAGATTTGGAGGTTTGAATTCATGCTTTTCCTAAAATAAACTAATTGGAATTAAATCTGAAGATTAAAATATTTCAATTCAGAAATAATGAAATATGGCCATTTGTATTTCAATTACATTAAAACGTATATCATTGGAATTGTTTTGATAAAAAAAAAGTGAGAGAACCAATTAAAGAGTGCAAAAATGATTTGATCAGACTCTTCATAGGACATTAATTATGACCTGTGAGGACAATTTCACAAAAGCTTAAAAGAAAAAAAAAGAAAAAGAAAAAATTAGACCCAATACTTAAAATCCAAAATGGCTACTGCACTAGGTGCAAAATACAGCACAGCCAATCTCCCCTAACTATGAATATAAAATGAGTTCAGCTGGATGTATTACAAGCTGACATTCTGACATCCTGCAACCTGGCAGGTGCTGGCAGTTGTGTGGACGTGACTATTACATATTTATTTTGGAAGACTGTGAGAAGTCGTGTTTCTGTAACTCTGTATGAGATGATGAATGGAATCCCAAGCTGTTAAATGTTTATGCTGTGTCTTGGCAGTTTGACAGAGGGCATACAGAGGATAAAAATGTACTCCAAGAAGGGGGGGAAAAAAAAGAAATCCAGTAACTACTAACACAAGTCTGTCTTTCCAACATTTCTCATGTAGCTGATATGTAAAACATCCAATTTTCTCTATAAGTGAGGTCACATCCCTAACGTACTTTTTTATTTATTGATACAGTTTATGAAAGTGTCATGTCTTACAATGATTTTGCAACCAAAGGGTCATAAGTTTAAATTCTTTCACAGGCTGGAAAGACAAACAGCGGAAGTAAACCAAAGCCACTTTCCACTCTGTAAGCAAATACCATAAACAAGTACTTTTTGATCCCACGATGCTCCAGATGGAGCTTCTCAGTGATTTAATGCACATGAAGGTGGACTTACATGGGGACTTACGGGTAAATATACCCTCTCTTTTAACTTCTAGGTGACTCCTCTCAGTATGAAACCATTGCTATTATTCAGCAAAGAGGAAAAATGAAACTAGCACAACAGGACACTGCACATTGTGATGTCGTGGCTAACTCCTGCCATTTTCCAGTGAGGTCAGCAGGTAGATAAAGGGCTTTCCACCCCAAAGCTCACACTAAAGCAGCTCTGTTGAGATCAGCTGTCACAGCACTCAACTGAACGAAGCACAGCAAACACATACACATTTAAGTTCTGACCTACCTGAGTGGGACACAGTCACTGGGGAGAGCAGGTTGTTTGGACAGATGACTCAAGGTGTTTGAATCAAAATTCTTCCATTTCATGACCCCAGTGATCACCTCCTGTTGTTGGTCAAGAAATAAAAAAAAGGCATGTTTCAGTATATCAAACAATTTCAGTTATAAAACCGGGTATTTACACAAGAACAACTTCAGCTGAAAAGATCATATTTCATAAATGCCTGTTTCAATTACCAAACACTCAAATCCAGTAGGAAAATACTGCTTTGCATGTCTTACCCCCCCAAAAAAAAGACCAGTGCTTTAAAGATAAGACTAAAAGCATTCCAAACAAACTCAAAGCACAAAGATTGAAAAAGTACCTTGTGATTCAGAAACGTCTTATCAGTGTGTGGAGTTCTTATGCCACATGTGTTGCTCTCAGGGACTGCATACCTGCAAGTAGATTGTTGTTGTAAAGCTCAATGGAAATAAAATGTTCAGGCATCTAAGGATGAACTCATCACCTGGACAGAGGATATAAGTGGAACTCCAGGTATTTAGGGGTTGGTCTGTAAGCCTGAAGACCCGGAGCTGGATTCTAAATCAAAACACAAGATAAATATATTGCCATACATGGGAAAGAAAAAAGAAAAAAAAAAAAACAAAACTTGATGTTCTATTTCAGACTTGATTTTTAATGATAAATCACAGCCTTACAAAGATTCTGAGTGGGTTTGCTGGGAAAGGTCTGAGAAGAGCTTCAGGGGCACTGAAGGAGACGCTGGCAGCCTCTTTTTCTTTCACAACCTCCTCTTCATTTTCATGCTGCTCGTCCTCCCCTGCTTTGGGCTCCACTGTTTTGGGAGACTGTGTTCCAACTTCGCTGGGCACCAGTCTGTCCTAAAAGGTGATAAAGAGCAAACCGATTAGGTGGATCAGGGTAGATGAGTGGACTAATACACTAGGCGATATATCATGAATCAATAAATATTGGCTTAAATCCTGGTGCTGCATAGTTACCAGAGCTGCAGTGCGAAGAGGCCTCGCCAAAGTATTGGGAATATAAGAGTTAAATGCCTCCCAAGCCGACACTGGCTGGTAGCCCATAAGCTTATAGTGTTGAGGAACCTAACAGACACAACATCAGAACAGATTGGCCATTAACAAATGAGGAATCCACGTCTTTATTAATACATTTTTTTTGCAGCAAAAGTTTAAAGTGTATATTTTGTGAAGCTACACTGGTTGTGAATCTATTATAAGAGACAGAAATTAACATTTAACCTTTGAATCCCAATTTCAGAATGTGTTTTGCTCCTGTACCATTTGTTTTTTACTCCTTGTGGGCTCATTTTTTACTGCACAATAAAGTAGTGTTTTTTAACAAAAATTGAAAAAAACCTGGAATTAGCACATACAACATTTCTCCAAGTGAATACAGGGGTTATGAATACTGGGAAAAATGTATGATTCATACATACATGGCTATTTTATTGCTTGCATTTTAATGTTTTAATTTTATTTTTTTTACTATCAGCTGTGTAAAGACTGAGTGGGGCTTCTCAATTGCACCAATAAGCACAGATTATTTGTTTACTTAAGAGTCTGGTGCACAGAGTTTCTTTTTGTAGATTTTTTAAATGAGAGATGTCAAATAAATAGATTTTGACATATCACCATTTTAAGCTTAGGTATAATTAAGTTTCCCAAATAAATGACACGTCACAAATGAGTACTTCAGGAACCTTTAGAAAGTTTCCAGCACACTGACAAATGGTGACTTATTTACTTTTGTTGTTTTTTTATCAGATAAAATGCTTTTAAAGCCAACTGGTGGGTTTGGGGGTTTAGAGGGTTAATAGACATTCAAATATGTGGTCAAATACTTCAAGTAGGAAATGTGTGATAAGTACAGAAAGCAAAGCTAATTTTCCACAACATTGTAAACATGCTTATTAGATTCAAAGTACATTAGCGTTCAACACTTTCAGCTATGAAAGATAAAAGCACTTGAAAGTTCAACATTAAAACGCTCACTAAGCTGTGGCTAATATATTTATCATATGTGCCATGTTTAGATTGTTAATAGTAACAATGTGTCAGCTGGTTTAAGTGAGGAGAAAATAAATAAATTTTTTAAAAAAAGAAAGAACTGGAGGGTCACAAGATAAATCTATAGTGTCATGAGATGATAAATGGGGAAAGAAAGAAAACGAAGCAGATGCTGACTTTCATTAAGGGACTAAAAGCCAAAAAGGTTGAGAAGCACTGGTTAAAAATGTAACTATGCATTGAATTTTACAGCTTTATCATCAGTTATCATACATGCCCTGTAAATGTTGTCTGTGATGTCATGATGACCAGTAAATGCCTACTTGAAGTTTGAAGAAAGGCACGCATGTTGTCACAGTCACATCAATAGGATCCACAGGCACTGCCACCAAATTAATGTGAGCCTAGAAACATCAAGGAGACAAATGGCATTATTTGTTCAATTGAACACTGAGGCCCTTCTCAAGGACACCTGGGAAATGAAAGATTTAATCAAAGTGCCGAAAACTGAGCTTCCTCTTTGATTCCCCGGTTAGATCAAAGACATCTTTCACAGGAGATAATGGATGAGAACTGTTTAATGTGTAGGACAATAGCTGGCACTCACTTTTCTCATCTTCTGTCTGTCACCTCCCAGAAAGTTAGTTTAGAATTTAATGTCACAACATTTTCACAAGATTTGTAAGGAATGGATCAAATTGCTGTTTACATTATATACTATAGCTGACAACTCAGAGTCAGTATCTTTTTAGAATGCTGTTGGCAGGTTTATACTCACCAGGGAGTCTTCTTCATTAGTGAAAATGGGGAAAGAAGATGGAAAGACTGCGTTTGAAGAGATTTTCAGGTCGCTCGTTTTTTCTGCAGCTGAAGTAAACATAAAAAAGGCGACAAATATATATAAATATATATATGTATTAAAACTGTTCATTCCTACAGATATTAAGTATTCAGTGTTTAGATTCATAGCTCTGTTCCTGAGGTCTGCACATATGTTGTAAGAACCTCACAGTCACTTGAAGGGATTTCATTTCAATTTTACCTCTGGGAATAAATTCCATTAAACATGCTTTACTGACATGGCAAAACGAGATTATTTCTGAATGAGGAGATCATAGGATAATCAAAACCTTTCTGAGCTGGGGGCAGGTTCTTCATACTGTCTGCCAGTTTCTTCAAAGAGGCCAGTCGCCGGTCCATGCGGCATCGGATCACTACCTGGAAAGCACAGAGGAGCACAGGGAGGTTACTGCTATGCACAAGCTACTCATTCAGACCTGTAATCTCAGGAGGTGTCAGAGAAAGATGGCAAGGTTTTTCCAACTCTAATTAATTTCTGGCTTTGAAGACTTTTAGACTTACCGTATTCTATAAGGACACATTGAGGAGGTACAGTGGATCCGGACTAATTTTAAATGTATAAAAATGCCATTGTAAATAGAACTCTTTGGTTAATCAGAGCCCTGATACTCCTCACTGTGGACAGTTGTATCCTGTGCTTTCATTACCACCAAAGTGTGCTTCAAGCTTGACTGGATCCCATCTGTCACTCACTGAATTGGTTAGACACAAACATACATGTGTGCAAAAAAGTGAAGGAGTCGCAATAGTTTGTGAATCTACTGCATATGGACTTAGGTTTAAAATATACCTAAGATATTGGTTTATACAGTACAAGAAAGAAAATACTTTTGAACAAACAACAAAAAAGCAAACAAGCTTTTCAATATTAAACAGCTACTTAAATGCGAAATAATTTTGCAAACTTAACTGCACTAACCTGCAATAATGCTATTTTAATATGAAAACAATCTGTTTCTTTCAGTCAAAATCAGGGCTTACACACATGTATTGATAATTCTCAGTTTGGTCTTTGTCAAACTTTGAAATTGGCTGGTTGTGATTACCACATCTTACTCAGACAGGTTGGTTTGAAAATAAAACAGCTTCAACTTACTAGAGAGTATCTTTATTTGTCAACAGCTTTTTAAAAGAACACATTCATTTCTGCCTAAATTCATATTTAAAGTAAGTTGTGTGTGTGTTTTTGTTCATTGTAATCAACCTTTTAGACTTTTTTACATTCACATGTTGTCCTAATTTAAGTTAGAGAGAAAACAACAACAAGTTTTTCCTGAGGAAAATAGCTGCCTTTAATTTATTATCAACAAACATGGAAGATTTATATGTAAGAGCAACATGACTCCTTCTGTAGGTGCTGGATTGTTTCTAGCAGTATGTTCCAGGACTATATAAACACTTAAGAACCCACTGAGCAATTGAAGCAAACAGGTAATTTTCTATGCATCAGGACCTCACATAACAGCAGAGAAACACACTTTTCAACCTATTTACAGGTATTATATATATCTAAATATAACAAAGACATCAGTGCCATTTGAGTCAGCGGTACTTTATGTGCCCACAACTATCTATTAGGTCAACACACTGTTAAGCAAGAGTACTAACACCCACTTTTTTCTAGGAGACAGATGTTCTGCATGTTCCTTTAGAAAGATAGGGAAGAGTTATTTTACTGGAATGCACTTCATACTGGAAAATGTAATGTATGTAAGAAAAAAATTATACATTGAGTGTGGGAAACACACATGGCTGAACTAAAGGGAGAGGGCCAGAGGGACACAAGGCCTCTCCTGGAGGAGAAGGAAAGCGTGTGTCTATGTGAGAGATGTCTTGCGCATCAACGCATATGCATGTGTGCATTTGCACATGTACCTCTGTGGCTTTAGAGTACTTGGGTGCGTGTACCTTGCGTGCTGCCTGCTGGAACAGTCTGAGGGCTCTTTGTCTCATCTCCCACTGAAAACTGGAGTAAAACTGGAAGGATGGAGCTCCCTCAGGGGCCTGGAGGAGGTTAGAAAGACATTCACGACTGACTTTTATACGCTCGTTTGGTACAGTACATATAAAGAGAACCATAAAGTGGAATTTCATGAGGTTATAGCTGTGAGTATTTAAATGACAAAAGATGGTAGAATAGTAAAAAAGTGAACATTAGACTGAAATAAATTGGACAAGGGCTGTAGGCAACAGATTCATTTAATCTAAGGCCGTCGAGAGCCATCTTTTGTAGTGAGGCCCCTCTTGTGCAAGAAAAAGGAAAAGAAAATCTATCATCCAGGCATGCTCTCACTTGGTAGAGGCTTATCCACAACATGAAAAAAAGGTATACTAAGTATTAACTGAACTTTGTGCATGCTGCAGTTTTAAAACCCAGGTATTTTAGTTTCAGATTTTGAAGTATGTGCTACCCAAGATTTTACCAAAGGCTCCTGTAACTACATCATGTACACTACTGGCAACATAAGAGACACTGAAACTAATTTAGCAACAATCAAGGTGCAAACTACAGTGGAGCAAGTGAACTTTTCTGAAGAGGTGAGCTCACCTGAAAACATGACAGGAAATATTGGGGGGTCTCTAAAACATGGTTATCATACTATTTTTTGCTGTGTACTTATTTTGTCAGTATCTTCATATTCAAGGATCATGTGTAAAATTAGGATACTATTGATGTATGATTTACACATCAGGGTTATTCATCATTAATTTACTTTAACAAAGATACCAGTAGGGCTGGACCCGAATATCCGAATAGCCGACTATTCGTTCGCTGTGCTGGTATCGGGATAGCATTTTTGATCTCCCCCTGCATCCATATGCAGTATTCAGGATGTTTGTCATTAATTGGGCCGAATATCCGGAGAACGGAAATTGCTATTCGGACTAGCCCTAGATACCAGCATGCATGCAGTTCTTGCCATCACTATCGCAGCGTGGCAGCACGATATCATAAGCCTCAATCACTCTAATTCAAAAATCTGAAAAAGCACACTGTCTTGATGCCAACGCCATAAGATGTAACAGAATAAAAAAGTTAACCCTCAGTGGTGCTTAAAGCAGGCAGCAGCTTCTATTTTACTTTTTTTTTTTTTCATAAATGTTATCGTTCATATTCTTCTTAACAGAATAAATAAAAGCTAAATCAAGTGCTTTATAACTGCTGTGGTTGTCGTTTCTGACCACACAAAAGTGAAAAAGAACGGCACATGTAGTTTGTATACTGACAACAATGGAAACCTCAGCCTATTAGCGCAGCAACTATTTGAAAACAACAACTTTTTAATGTGGGGAGCTTTTCATTTCCATGCTATTACCAAAGCAAAATGAATAAAATGCAAAAGTTAACAAAAGCAAAAACTCACCTGTCCTGCTTCACGCAGCACCCGTTTGGAGGAAAGTTTAGGTTGTCCAGCAACAAAATCTTCATCCTGCATCACATCTCCCCTTTTTACCTACAACACAGTCGGTTAGCCCTGAATAATGAAGATCTGCAAAGCACACACAGATGTCCATCCATCCATCCATCCATTATCTATACACCGCTTAATCCTCACAAGGGTCGCGGGAGGGGCTGGAGTCTATCCCAGCCGACTTAGGGCAAAGGCAGGGGACACCCTGGACAGGTCGCCAGTCTATCACAGGGCTACACTTAGAGACAGACAACCAAGCACACTCACATTCAAACACAGATGTTATTTGTAAAAAGCTAGTGTTAAACAAGACTACTAGCCTACAGTCATACTTGCAGCTCTTTTAAGCTGTACTTTGGCACAGGGATGCTTTGAGCTAAATGTAAATGTCAGTACAGTAACACACTCTGCTGGTACAATTCTTACCACATTAACCATCTTAGTTCAGTTAATGTGTACACGTGATGTAGAATTTGCTCTAAACTGAAAATTATTTAGTATTACTCCATTCAATAGTTGTTGAGATGCTTTAGTCCAAAAGAAAGATGTGAATCGGCCAGCCGGCAAACCATCAGTGCCATGTCGCAAGCACAAATGCCAGTTCTGAAAGCAGACTAAAGCGATAATATAGTATTTTAACAAGACGTAGCTGACTATCAATCTAGAAGTATCTTATGCCGGTACAGCCTTACTGTTGTGCTGCTCCTCTTACATTGAAAAGCAAGTCATGAATTTTCTTCCGTATGCACAGTATTTAATTTGGTAGTGTGCCACACTGTCAAAATTGGAAAGAATTATGCTAAAAAAAATAGAGAAAAGGAGATTGGAATTAAAGTCAAATTAGATGGTGTTGTTTGTTTTTTTCAAAGCCTTCACACCCCTGGCAATGATGATTGCTGCAAGACCAGTGGAAATAAAACAACCCAACGTATTACACCTCTTTTGTAAGAACAACTTGGAATCCTGTGGTTACATAGAAAGTGTTCTCTCTGTCCCAGTAAGACAAGCCACCGAATGCTTATTTCTGTGATACAAGAACTTCCTTTAACTTTCCAACTTTGTAACCAGCATAGTCTGAGGGATGAAAAAATAATGTTGCTGTAAAACCATGTCACTATGACACTAACAGAGGATCAAGTTTTATCGCTTTAGTTTTTTGAGTTGTGGCCTTCAGATGATTCCAAAGCGGACCTACAGAGGAAGAAGATACACATCTTATCATAAAATTATCATAAAATACCGGCGTGTGGTGATATGAGGCTGTAAAAACACAGAGTATATGGCAGAGGATACATGCGTGTGTGTGTGTGTGTGTGTGTGTTTGTGTGGTTGTGTGTGTGTGTGTGTGTGCGTGTGTGTGTATAAACAGCTCAGGAGGAGAGGAGATAGGGGAGGAAGTGCTGTTAAATGTCTGTGAGAGTTCTGTCAACTATTCAAACAACTTTTCTGGGGACATCCACACAAACACACTCATATTTCAAATGACTTTACTTTGGGAGAGTCTGCATTATTTCCACAGTGACTCAAAATCATTCACAGAGGCAGGAGGATTTTGTTTTTTACGGACCGAATATCACAGTGTTATCCAATAATATTACATCTGAATCGGGTTATGACATTGGTATGCCTACAGAGTCCAGCATAAGTGATTCATTATCAACACATCTGGTAAATGTCACACTGAGTTAAATGGAAAAACACTGAAAGGCATTACATAAAAACATCTACTGCAACAAAGGCAGGAAAATTTCTTCGACTATAATTAGAGCAAGAACGATTAGACGAGCACAGTTTTCCTGTACACACTATAAAAGATAATGTCAACCAAAAGTCAGTCCTTGAGGGTCAGTGTCCTGGAGGTTTTTTACTCTTTCTTACTATATTTAGTAATAAATGCAGACCCTCAAAGGTCTAACAGCCAGTAGAGCCAGAAATATAACACAATTTAAGTTCTACATAGTGTAATAATGTACACTTCAGAGGAGTGCTTTTCAAAATGAGAGGTGCACTTCTGTGGGGGAGCGTAAGGTTTGCCATGCGAGCCACAGAGGGAGAGCCATGAGGCAACGGTATTACGTGAGGTGAAAAGGACATGTGCATGCTGGTGTTCTGGAGATAACGCGAAGTTAGTTGGTCAAAATCACATGTCCTCTCCAGTGTGCCAGAATCTAAATATAGGCTAACTCACTCCAGACTTAGAAAACTCTTGCTTTGCATTAAGCCGTTCAGTAGAACGTCTTTCTGCTTGAGTTTTAATAGGAAGAGCGTTTCTGTTTTTCCACACTGAGTGAAAAATCTTACCATGTATTCATGCAATGCAATCTCTCTCTCCTCCACGATCTGCCTCCTGGTTTGTGCTGACATGGGGTCCATACCCAGATGAACTTGCCTAGGTGCAATGTACATGTGTGTAGTAATTAGGCAATCACATTGAAAAAAAAACAAGCATTTTTAACAACATAAAGAAGCTAAAATGACCTTTTACAAAAACCTCCAAATCCTAATTTGCTGCATGGTGTGAAATTCTATTATTTCTTTGCAGATGCGCGCGGTGATTCAAAAAATAAGTGCCTCTATAGATGACAGAGAGATGAAAGCTACTGTTTTGCCAGTATACACTCTTATTACTAAGTAAGGTACTGCTGCTGCTGCCACAATTGCAGCTGTGGTAATGGAAACTTAAAACTGTGTACACTGTTTGAATCATCAGGCTTTGTGTATTTAGACCATGTCTAATCGGGACCAATGCCATTAAACAAACAACAGTGGAATTTTCACTCGGTCCATTTGTGAGCCAGTGAGTGCAAAGGAGTTAAAATTCTGGTGTAAATATTCTCACACTGACTTACTGTTTGCATTCTTACAAGTAGTACAAATACTACAACCATAAAAAGATTGTTGTATAATTTCGTGCACACAACAAAACCACTGAAACGTCCACAGAGAATTAAACTTTTATGTTTTAATTCAACCTACCATTTAAGGTGGTTGGCTTGTTCCGCTTTCACGTTTTGTTGAACCTTTTTCATGAAGAGAACCTCCTTCATCTGCCTGTTCTGCGGTCCTACCATACTGCCACAGGATATGGCTGAAGTCAAAGGGCCACCAACAAAATCAGAGACATGATACATACTTTGCAACATGCATGAAACTTCCACAACTTAGAGGAACTAACAGAATGTAGTTCATTTACAGGAGACAGCATGTGACATGTATGTCAGCTCGTAGAGGAAAATCAGTGGGTTGCTTTTACCTTCCTTCAGGTCTTTAGAGTTGAGTTTAGTGGTGTCCTTGATCAGCATCTTCGCCACCCCTGCAGGAGTACAAACATCTCCTGGTGGTTTTAGTGCTGACTTAATATCAGCCTGCTCTCTCAATATCTACAGGACAGGACAGACAAAGATTGATGAGTCACAACTATAACAAATATAACGCTAACTTGATCGGTCCACTACCTTTGATTTGTCAGCCTCCTTTGTTGACCTGTATTTGGTTTTACTTCGAGAAGGCACTCGGGCAGCAGGTGAAGTACCTTTGTGTTCTGCAGACACTGCATCTCCATGACCCGGCTTTCTTTCCAGCTGACTATCATGGACAAAGATGGATAAATAAAATTACTCATGATGAAGTAAAACAAGCAGTGACAGAACTCTACACAATCAGTAAAAAAACAGAATCATCATTGTGTTGCAGACTGCAGCTGATAGTTTTGCAAACCAAAGCAGTGATCAGCGAAAAATGATACTAAAATTTCACACTGCTTAGATTATAGCCAAAGAAGAGTTACTTTTGACTAACTTTTAGTCTGAGATCATCCTCATGAAAAAGAACAAAACATTTATCTGCACATTCATCCTGCTAACAATCATTCGCATGACGTATTAAAACACTTCTATGTGTAAACCTAATGCTTAAAATATAATATTCTGGGTGCACCTAAATGTTCTTTATTTAGGCGTACCTGTACAACTAATGTAAAGAGTTAGCCTGGTGCCCTGATTGTGAGTTTTTATAAGCAGCTGAATTTAGCTACAAGAAATGGTTACATGTTGAAAAAGTAAGCATAAATATACGTTACTGAATAAAGGCTGAAACACTCCAGTTATTCCAAGTTGCTGTAATATGACTGCAAACTTGATTACGCAACCTAAACACTGACAATCCAACTGTATGATACACACTTGCTTTTCCCCCCATTATGTAACAGAATAGTTAGCTTAACAGGTGAGGTGGGCGCAGAGTCTCTACAGGATATCTTTCCAGAATCAGTTCTCTTAGCAGAGTAAGAAAAGCTCCAAATTGTTTATATAATGATATATGGACAGCTAGAGAGTTGAAGGGTATGGGGGTGGCAGGGAGGCTGAGCAATGAGGTCAGAAGCTAGATAATGAATTTTCATGATATTAACATTTTTCCACCTGTCAAACACTTTCAATGTCTCCCTCACTTTTTTTTTTTTGTAAATGTGGGAGGACAAAACATTAGAAACAACTCTCAGTACGGTAAGGCAGTCCAACACCAGGATCTTACTAACTATGCCCTTATATCACCATAGAGTTTACTCAATACCTGTCCAACACTGTGTCAACAATAGCTGAACATTAAAACGGTCATAAAGATTCAGGAGATTTATGCAAGGATTTATTGCAGAGCGTCTATTTAGATTGATTAGATTGGTGGAAAGTGCAACTCAGAAGCATTCCAATATGAAAACCATCAGTATCTGTTTCAGAATAGACTCTATCTATGTCAGATAAGTCCGGCAGGGGATACTCAGCAACAAGTTAGACACTGGTTCAAACTGGAAAAACACTGGCTCTAGCATATATTTCTTCATCTTTCATTGCACATATTTCATCTTTTATTTGGTTCCACTGTGGGAAACAACAAACACAGGGAGAGTGTTTTATATGCTAAACATCCATTGGGAAGCATATCCATCTTGATATCGCTCCACCAGCTACCAAGCTATTTTCATGAATTATTAACTTTTGGCCGAGATAACGCCAGACAGTGCAGGGGATGAAGCTGCTGCTGTGTGATGGATAGCACCCTCTTTCACATGGGAACAGAATTAAGCATTAGGTTTTATACCAGCCAAAAAAATAAATAAATAAATGGGAACTTCAAATCCGCACACGAGAACATTTTCACTGAATCCTGTTGAATGCATGTTTTTTTTTTGGTAGCTAGGTTTCTCATACAACCGGAGAACTGAAAAGGCTTTACTTCATCACGCTATTATTCGGGATACTTGTTTCTAATTTTTGTCTTTAGCTGATATTTTCATGGAATAAGTAGACGCGATAGTTACGAGTATGAGATAGCACAGTAAGATGAGGGCGTAAAAGCTGGACAGTAAATTGTGCGCAGTGAAGAAGAAGCACGCAACCCTTGAAACAAGTAATTTCTGGTGACTGCAGGTTTGACATACTGCTACCAGTGCTGTGAATGTACCTCTAATCCACCATCGTAAATCGAAATTTGTATAAATACTTTAACAGGGTGTCCTAGTACCTGAGTGCTAGATGAGGTGCACAGCTCCCAGTGATGGTACAGAGGTAAGGCTTGGTATTGAACTGTGAAATGACCAGCTGGATGGTGACTTGAGAAGTCTCATATCGGAAAGGACTAAAGGTCACAGTGATCTTCACCTCGCCACTGGCTGGTATCACACCTGGAAAAACAAGAAAAAACATATTAATAACTTGCAGAGCTCAGTGACTAGGGATTATGTCTAGAGTAAACTAAAAAAAATGGCCATTAAAACTTCTGCTATATGTCAGAAACTGCTTAATATACTAGAAAAAGAGTTGAACTAGTTTTCCCTTTGTAGTCTTTTTGTGAGCACCCTGTTTTGTTCACTCTAGCCAGCCTTTGTGTATTTGTCTGTCTGTTAGTTTAATTAATGATCTTTAGTGTTTCTAGTTTTGCCCCTTTTTGGTTTTAGGTTTGTTGCTTGATATTTATTCCCTTACAGCTTAGATTCCCCCATTCTTGTCAGTTTTGTTAATCATTTCAAATAAACCCTGTAATTCCTTGATTTGTCTCTGCCTGTTCTCGTGTCTGCAAACCTGTTTCATGACATCAAATTGCTAGCTAAGCATACTACATGAAGAGTTAAAATTGTTAGACATACCATGAATAGATTTCAAGCAGTTGTCTAGCAGCGACTAATAAATGGTCATCGACAGTTGCATTTACCAACAACTGACCTGGCAGACAAGATGGCTGCACCCCTACAACATGGACGCCTGCAGTTTAATGATGTGAGCTCCAAAGTAGCATTCGAATGTAAATAAATACTATATTTATTCAGTAGAAATGTATTTTTGATCACGTGGCTCTTTTAATGGCCTTGTACACTATTTTGAATCAAGGTTGAAGTTAGTACAGATTTTTAAAGTGTGCCAATATATTTATACTAGTACAGTATACTAGTTAACTGTCTTTAAAAAGTCATTCATTCTTTTCATTTATTTTTTAAAATAATTTATTAAATTGTGTGAATAGGTCTAACTGGAAGACTGAAAGAACTAAACACTTTTATTGCATCCTCTGTCCAAATCCAGTTTAACCCTGCAGCTATTACACTAAAATAGACATATTTATGTTTAAGGTCAAAATGATGCCAGAAAATTTAAACCTACAAAAAATGACGGTAATTGAAAGTATTACTAAAGAGTAACCACCAGTTACAGAAATATCATTAAAAGTATACCTAGCCTTAAAGTTTGATAGACAACGCTGAAGAAAATCATTTAAAAAAACAACTTTTTTTTTTTTCAAGTCCTCCTAATGTTCACAGAAAACACATCATGAAATTCCACTGCTGATGTGAAGTGATTTCTTGCCAGCTGTGGAGGGGATTCTTGCAGAGGCCTGGCATCTCATCTGCAGCCGGGTCCCTCTCAAAATTAATGGACAAATGGCAGAAATAGCTAAATGCACTGTAATGGACCAACATACATTTAGAATTCCTTTGGATGTTAAACTACCTTAAAAGATAGTGTTAAATAATATCCACTTTAAGTTTGAAATTAACATATTTGACACATGACAAATGGGTCAATAAATGGGGTACTTGAGCTCGTGTGACTGGGCTGAAAGGGTTATGGAGTGGTGGCCCTGAATAAGACAAAATGACAGATGCACACAACATGCTATTATACGGCACTTAACTACAATTGCTGGCTTCTGTGACTATTTTATTTATTTATTTTTTATATACATAATGTGCTGTACATGTTGTAAAGTGCATTTGTGCAAATAGAAGAGAATACATGAAAGCATTTCCAAACGGAGAAACTCATTTGTATCTCTTCTTCTCAGTCCAGGAATTAATGCGGCTGTAATTCAGATCCCAAGTGCTTTTTTCCGCCATGTGTTGTGACGCTTCCCAGAACATGAATACTGCTTAATGTCAGCATGTGGAAAATGGAGGCATCCTTCAAGTCATGTAGTGACTTATTCAAAACACAACACACAGCGCTGTGAGGATTTGAGAAAGCGCAGCACACTTGCTCTTTCTGCTGGGTTATATTTTTTAATCTTATAGGTTAAATGAGAACTACAAATGGAAAAATTATTTTTATTTATACATGTCACGTTAAAGGCAAACTCCTAGATTTAACAAATATAAGAGTAAAAGTGCAGTTATCTTTAAAAAACAAAAAAAAATAAGCCTTTATATGCAGCACAGTATAATGCGACGGCATGCTGAATTCTCATTTTAACACAGTTTTTGAAGTGAAATTAAATGATTGATGACAAGGCTTTACCTGTGAGGGGGTGGATGGAGAAAGCCTCATGTGGCTGAATAACAAACACCTGAAATTCAAAGTCAATTGGACAGCTGCATCTCAAAGGAATAGCCTGGCAAACACTAGAGACAGGGGAGGAAAAGGAGAAAAAAAACAGAGATGAGATTATTTTTTCATGATTTAACACAAACGGGTGAATGGAAGCATGGCTGGCTGTATGGAAGAATACAAAGAGACAGGCAAGACCTGAGGCAGATGGGAGGTCAAAGAACAGTCCATCATAGTTCCTAACACACACACACACACCTTTGTCCAAGTGGTACGGCTGATAAGTCGATATGTGGAGGGATGTGCAGGTCATCGATGACAGGGTAAGCATGAACTGGAATTAACAGGTTCTCTTCCCCCTTCGAAAAAGAGTGTGGGCGGATTGAATGAACAAGGCAGAGAGAAACCACGAGGGCGAAGACATGGAGGGTGAAAGAAGAGAGGTCTCGGAGTAAACAAGGGGACGTATCATCAAAAGGGATAAGTTAAAGCAGCTATGAGGTGTTCCTTGTGGTTGTTTAAATGTTTTCTAAACTCCATATGATGCCGGACAAAAAGTGAGCTACATGTGCTAAACGTTGTGGGTAGTTGCATCTTTTCAGTGATTGTTAATAATGTCACTGGGAAGTTCCTTGAGAGCAGCAGAGCACCCACACGGGAATGAAAACTGTTGAAAAGCTAACCTTGCAGTGAATGTGAATGCAGTCATAGAAGTAGCGCCACTCATCGGGACAGAAGACGACCTTCAGCGTGTAGGCGAGGCCTGGGATGAGTCGATACTTGAGAAAAAAAGAGACGGAACAAGGTTAAATCTAGAGCAAAAACACTGATTGCACTCATGGACAAGTGCAGTTATAATCCTATATTCAGGTCAGCAATTTGTAATGGAAAAAAAATATACCTTTTTGGTATAAGTAGTCTGGAAGTGCTTGGTTTGGGTGGGAATTATATGAATATTCATAACTTCAGATGAGATGTTGATTAGTTTCTGATGGGGAGGAAGAGGAGAGAAAAGAAATAATTAATTTCCATCCAATCGTGTGCACTTGAGAAAACCCATTTCCATATTCCTGCAGCTTACATACAGCCTACAGTGCTTCATTGCACATATATGGTGCAAAATCAGTCTCCATTCAATTAAAACTAATCTTGCCTTGATGGAAATTAAATTAGGAGAATTTGTGATGGAGCTGGATTTCTAGAATTATTTTAAAACTTAGAAGAGAAATACAAACTACATCAGCTTGTCGTTCATTTACTACCCAGGGAAATTCTAAATCCAGGACATTAATAGATTGTGTACTCATACACAGCACCCTTTTCACTGCTTCACTGAACACTTGAAAAAAAAAATGATTATGGCTACGATACAACTCAACCTTGGCCTCACATCAAGTTCTACTTGTCACTCTTCTTGCTAAAATAAGGTGTCACACATCACAGTTATAGATTCAATTTCTGCTGCAGTGAGGTCTGTAAATAACAATTATTTCCACTGTGGATTAACATGTCAATTATTTTTTGGATCAATTCGAGAGGAGTTTGGTCGATAAAATGTCAGAATGTGGGGAAAAACGTTGATCAATGTTTTGCAAATCTCAAAATGGCGTCTTTAAATATCTCGGTTTGTCCAAAGCCCAAAGATTTTCAGTTTACTGTCATAAAAGAGTAAAAAAAAAAAAGACAATATTCCATTTAAGAACTTGGAATCAGAGAATTTAGACTGATTTTCTTTTTACTTTAACCAATTAAGCACACACCTACATCAATCACATCTAGGGGGAAAAAAAGTCCTACTGACGCAATAATATAGTAGACGTTGGGAAAGAGACCAAACAACAAAACTCCTTTATGTCCTGTATTTATAGTACTTGAAATATACCATTTTTGTAACCTACTGTGTGGTCTTTATTTGCCTTGTATTTACTTGTATTTCACAAAAAAGAAGAATCATGTATCCTTCTTACACTTGAAGCCTTGAAAGAATAACAGCAAAAGCTTGGGACTATGGATTATATTTTCAAAACTAACTCACAGACAGTGCATTAGTCGTGAAGTTTAACCTGTTCATGTCAAATTTAAATAGTGAATGTTAAATAATCTTAAAATTAGCAATATTTTCCATACCACAATCTTTATGTAATCTTTCCCAAGCTCAAACCCACTGAAGTGAAGCACTGAAGGCTCTGCTTGGATCAGGCTGTTGCTTTTCAGTTTGGCATAGATTTCTATAAAGGAAAAAAACACAGATGTTGATCTTTTGCATAAGCAAATAGTAAATTCACAACTGCAGTAGATTTTCTACACACGCATACAAATACAGAATTCCAAACATACATGTTGGCTATTTTGAACCCAAACTAAGCAGCAACTAATGAGGAAGAGAATGCAACACAACTACAGAAACTGCAGACTGGGTGCCAAATTGAATGTTACTGTAAGGTTAAATACTTGGCATCAGTGTGGTGAGAAAGCAGTGCTAATGGATCAGGAGGTTTCAAAGGTCATGGTTAATATGTACTTGACTCCAGTAGATGATTGGGGATGCTGGCACTGCTCCTGCTCTCCTCCACCAGCTGGCTCAGAGGCAGAGGCGTCCCCCTCCTGAGGGGCTCTGAGAGGGTCTGCAGACCAGACAGGGCCACCTCCATCCTGGCAAGAAGGTCAGGTCCGGTTCCTCATGAGAGAAATGACAGAAGGCTAAAGGACAGTCAAGGAGACAGTGGTGTGTTGGGAGATACTATGATGGTAAACCTATGACTGTATAACAGGCATACAAAAGAATACGGCGAGTTATATTGCTTAATGCGAGTAAATTGGAGTTAATTAAGTATTTGTTAAAGTCACTTTCTTAATATGAAAATTCACAAAACATACCCCCGGGTAATATAAAACCTCGTTTGTATCACTGAAAGTTGGCGGTGACAATTTGACACGTACCGTTAGCAAGGAGGCTAACAACAGCAAGTCACTGGGGTTAGCCGTTAGCTTAATTAAACTCGCGATAACTTAAATAAGCGCGACTAGGGACGATTTTTCTCAAACGTCTCATGAAAAAAACTTTCGAAAATGTAACTCTAGTATTTACTAATGTTACAAACTAAAGGCTGCTTTTAGTTGTTTAGATAAAATAGTGACATTGCGTGTGTTTTCGTACCGGATGCATTTACTTTATACACCTTTCTCCCGTTGCAGCCCACCGTCAAACACTGCTGTTACCATGGCGACATTAGGTGCTCTGAAGAGGCAGGACAACAATGTATGGGTGAATATGATTGGTTGACTACACGGTCTGTTAAACTGCGTCAAGTTAGTCAAAATTAGATAAAAATGCTCGCTATTTCCGGTTTCAAAACAAAACTCATACAACATACAGTGACGTTTCCTGCTTTTTTTGTTACTTGTTTAAGCATATACTGCCTAGTTAAATTGTATTGTATGAATTAAAATTTGCATTTGCTGTAGGGACGGTAGTAAATATGCTCGCTGTTGCCATACATTTGCCTGTTCCACTAAAGTAATATTTTATTTTGAAAGTCAAGCCCGGACCTTATTGAAGCTAACTTGATAGAAAGCGCTCCTCAGATGGTCCTGTGGAGTACTGTACACGATTATCAGCCCATGTTTGATTATCAGACCTCATATATCTGCGGTATGGCAGGATGCTTGCTTTTCATTCTAATCAGATATACAGCTTGAGGTCTGGACGTGGGTACACATCCTGATGGGAAAGGGGAATCTGTTTGACAAAATGAAAAAAGTTGGACTTATTGGGGTGTTGCTATTACACCAGGTGAGCAAAAAAAGACGCGTTTTTAAAATAAATCTAGGGTAACTCACAAGAACAGGAACATTAATAAATCCGTTTACTGCAGGTAAAGTCGTCATCGGGTTGTCATCCTCATGTGAATCTTGTGAAAGAGGAAGAAAAGTGCATGAAAGACCTGCAACTTTTAATGTCACACAAAGCAACAGGTAAGTTAATACAGTTTTCTAATTCTTCGGTTCCTCCCTATTGTGATGTTTTTTTTTGTTTGTTTTATTATTAAGAGTAAATCAAAATTGCTACTCAATGAACGTTATCACTGAGAAAATGCAGGATTTCTGAAATAAAATAAAACTTTTATTTAGGCTTTTTTTTTTAACCGACAGAAATTTGCTGCAGTGTTTTAGTGACACCTAGTGGTCACATCACGTAATGCACACTGAAATCCACAGGCCAAAACACAGAAGGCACTCAAGATATTGAAGATATTTCGGGAGATTAATCCAGATATGGTCGCATTGTAGTTTTCACCTTGCAGTTAAAGCATGAAATTGTTCATTTTTTACTTATTATGCCTTGTTTGCATTTGCAAATAAAAACACTCATATCTGGTTTGTCTATTAAGAAAATATCAGCGTTCACTGCAAGGGAATGTGGGACGACCTGAACTGCTGGCCACCTGCTTCTCTTGAGGAAACAGTTTCTCAACCCTGTCCAGATTTCTTTGATTCAGAAGGTAAAATACAAACAGCGACACACATTTACAGACACCCATTATCTATACCATGCTATACCACATCTATATGACATGGCACTGGTTAGATATGTGCCTGGAAACTAATTTGTTTTCATAAAGAGCTGATAGAACTTGTCCCGCTCAGGCTGTCTATCCAAGCGTTGAGCCATAAAATCTTTGTGTACACAGAGACTCTGGGTAACACATTGTAGTGTTAGGTATTTGTCTGGAGATGAGGGTGATAGATTTCATCAAAAAATAATAATAATTGCAGCGCCAGAGGTTTATCACAGAGCCTTAAAGGGAAATGAGTGGTTTTGCAGCTCACACATAGATGCTGTGTTCACCCTTGTCCCCTTGTATGACATTATATTTGAGAATACAGTCTGTGCCCTGATGGTTGGCTCAATTTTCACACTCAAAGAGACAGAGCTGTCATTTCATTGCTCATTTTTTTTTAGGTAAAGTCGAACGCAACTGCACCGCCAATGGCTGGACGGATCTGCTGGTCCCGCATGAAGATGCATGTGGCTACACTTTCAATGAGACACTGCAGTTTCTTGGAGAGGTTTGCAGTTTCTGCTTTTTGAATTTGTCGGGTATATCTGTTTATATGGAATAATGCGAGGTCCTAATTTTTAAATGAGTCTGGTAAACTTGTATTATATATGAGACTGTAGCATTTTGGTGTAATATCTAAATTAGTTTTGTGTAAAATATTGTGCATTCTTAATCTTAATATGTAAACTTGTAGGGTACATTTGGAAGCTTATTCGTATTTCTCTACTGGAAAGCACTTTGAGTCAACATCTGTTGTTTTAAATGGTCTGTATACGCAACAATGACTTGACTTTACTCTCTAATACACATCTAATACAGGATGTTTATCCCATATGTAATTAGATACACTCAGATGTGCGGTGACCAAATACTATTTGAGCTAACTGCAGTCTTATCTCTGGAGGTGCTTGAAAAATGTGAGCCAGTTTTGAGTTTTAGTTTCTCAAAACAGCTGAGCAACCTGAGAAAAACACCTGCCATAAGTTAGACGAGAAGACTGATGCCACACATGTGCCTGAGTACTGAATGAGTGGGGTAAATCTAACTTTATACACAATCAGCAACTCAGCACTGGAAATAGGCAAAATATGTGAAATAAATGTGATATCTGGCTTCAGCTAGACCTGCGTCTCTGGTCTATGGACCGCTGCACTCCCTTCAGGCTGAATAATTCACACTGAACTGAGTTTGAGTCAGACCCAGCATCTAGTATAATATGTGGATGATTCATGGTCTCAGATATACTGCCAAATCCTACTGTTTTGGAAAGTAATTGAACATTGTTCACTTTCCCTTGTTCAGTCCTCAGACTCCCATTTGTATTTCTCCTACGTGAAGACCATGTACACAGTCGGATACACACTTTCCCTCATCTCTCTCACCATCGCTATCGCCATATTCTGTCTGTTTAGGTGAGAAACATTTTTCTCTTATCCACTGTCCCTCTTTTAATCACAGATAACTGTATGAAATCCTGCACCGGCCTTCCTTTTTCACCTCTTGCTGCATATCTTAGATTGAATCGCTGTTGAATCTGCCCTTTAAAGCTGGGGATTATCAAATAACTTTGAAGTGTTGAATTTTAATGTTTCTTCAGGAAGCTGCACTGTACCAGGAACTACATTCACATCCAGTTGTTTATCTCCTTCATCCTGAGAGCCATTTTCATCTTTGTCAGAGACGCTCACCTGAACGAAGAGCTCTATCACTGTGACTATTACCCGGTATGGATGGACAATGGACTCTCTTTCTCATGCTGTACATTTGCTCTGTAAAATAAGTCAGCTGGTGTGAAGTGATCAGTATTTAAATGCAGGCAACAATCTCTGGGACTGAAAAATAAGCCCAAGTGGAAAGAATGAAAAGTGCAGTTCCTCAAATGATCGCTTGAGGCTCCCTCTAAATGTGGGTCAGTCCCCACAGATCCATCCATCCATTCATTATCTGTATACCACTTAATCCTCACTTGGGTCATGGGGGGCTGGAGCCTATCCCAGCTGACTTAGGGCGAAGGCAGGGGACACCCTGGACAGGTCACCAGTCTATCACTTAGAGACAGACAACCAAGCACACTCAAACTACGGACAATTTAGAATCACCAATTAAGCTCAACATGTTTTGTGGGAGGAAGCGGGAGAACCCGGAGAGAACCCACGCTGCACGGGGAGAACATGCAAAAGCAGAAAGAGCCCAGTGCCCCCACCGGGATGTGAACCGGCGACCTTCTTGCCGAGGCAACAGTGCTAACCAATTGCACCACGTTGCCGTCCAGTCCCCACAGATGCAAAACTTTACAGCAGAAATGGAAAAACTGTTTTGGTCTCCACTGCTAATTTCCTCATTCGTGACAACTGTACAAGGAGTGATTTTAACTTGATTTTAACTTTTGTTAAGGCTTAAAATTATGCATTATAAAGGATCCGCCCTACGTCCAAGTTATCTGCCTGCTGTAGCGTCGTGATTAGCAAGAAGCAGAAAAAATCATGAAAGCAAAAGCTCGACAGATCAAACTGTTTAGTCTGTAACAGAACAATGGCCATGTTTCCATAAAACGGTCAAAGGAATTTAAAGCAGCGAAAATAGATAAGAAAATTCAGTTAGATTAATATTTCATGCAGTATTTTTTTTTTCCACAAGGTGGTGCTGATTAACTTTTTTTTCTCCAAAGCTTAAACACCAATACTTAACTCATCTTCTCCTCTGTCACTATGTGCGGCAGGTGACCTGTAAGGTCGTGCTGATGTTTTCCAACTATTCCATCCTTGCGAATTACAGCTGGCTGCTGGCGGAGGGTCACTTTCTCTTCACCCTGGTGAGCCGCTCCTTCTTCTCCCTGAAGAAACACCTGGCCTGGTACATCGTCCTGAGCTGGGGTAAGGAGAGTGACAGGACATAATCACAGCCCAGTATCATCTCTGTGCCTTTTTACATTTAACCAAGATGTTTTTCATCACACAGGTTTACCGCTGATTGTTATTGTCTCCTGGGGGTGTGCTAAGTATTTTTATGAAGATGAGGGGTAAGGGGGGTTCAAATCTGGTTTGCACATTTATTTACAGCAATTACATTATCATATAGAATGCTTTTACAATTACCTCTCATTTCCTTGTCACAGCTGTTGGGAAACCAGGAGACATGAGTGGATTTGGTGGATTCTTCGAGTTCCAGTCCTTCTGACTATATCTGTAAAGACTTTATTCCCTTTTTTACTTACATTTACACACACACACACATACAGCTAATCAGCTGCTTGTGTTGGCTTCATATTCAGCAAACATATATAAGAGAGGTATGAGTCTTTACATTTAACACACAACTATGTACATTGAAAATTTGAGGACTAAATGCTGGTTTTATTCCTTCAGATGAATCTCATCTTTTTCTTGGGCATTTTGGGAATACTGGTGAGCAAACTCAGAATGCCAGATGCACAGAGGAGTGAATTCAGCCAGTATAAGTGAGTAGTTACTGTTGCATGTCATGTTGTATATGTAAAAGGCAGTGTATTTGGGGAAAGTATTGGTAAGGGAATAAAATTGTTCCTATTCGCTGTTTATCCAAGCAGGTTAGTTTTACAGGGCAGAGGCAAACACAAGGATGCTGCAGGAAAATACCTATTCAACAGCAACCTGCTATCTGAAGCTAGATGTTTTCGTAACAACCTTTCAAGCGTTCTTGTAGAGATTGTAGAGCCTTCAGTCGAGATGGTTTTAGCAAACTAGCTGCTGTCAGTACAACAATTCAGATCACAATCACAGAAATAAGTGCAACAGATGGGAAAATTCTTTTTGTTTTTCTTTCCTCAGGCGACTGATCAAATCCACGTTTTTTCTGGTGGCTCTGTTTGGTCTGCACTACATCCTGTTTGTTTTCTTACCTGTTCAAGTCAGCAGCTCTGTGTTTAAGATATGGACCTTTGCAGAGCTGGCTCTGTCCTCCACACAGGTAAAATCACACGTATGTTTAAGAGACACACATCATCCAAGAAACGACAAACACACTCTGATGTTTCTCTCCTCACATCTCTAAGGGGTTTGTGGTTGCTGTCCTCTACTGCTTCATGAACGGAGAGGTAGGTACGCTTTTTAGAATGAATAAAATGAAATGTGAGTTCCTGAAGTGTGTCCCAAATTGGGGATCTATGTTCCTTTGTGTAGGTGCAGCATGAGATTCAGAGGCGGTGGAAGAGGTGGAGGCTGACTCAGCCGCTGCCCAGTCGGCGTAGGCAGCAACATGGCTCCATCAGCCACAGCGGGTCTCCTCACACTCAGGTCTCCCTGCTGCCCTGTTCTCCAGGCAGCCCAACGACCAGCGGACTCCCTGTGGACACTGTGGAGATGTGATTCCAAGTGGGATTGGCTCGTTTTCTCCCCTTTGCTACATAATGGACCGTGGCTTAGTGCTGGCAGTCAGTTGGTCCTGCAGCTTGAGTGTTTAATACAGCAGTACTATCAATTGGTTTGTTTGGTCAGTACTTCAGTTTATTTTCAGCACTGAATTAAGAGGCACTGCAGCTTTGTAGTATTTAGTTGCTCTTCACTGCAGCTGGATGGTTAGGGAGATAAAGAGAAAATTGTTGTCAAGCTATCTTGACCTTTTGTAATTAGAACGTCTAAAACACTAGCTCCTACATTTCCCATAATGCAATCTGACAGCTCTTTTTCGTACATCTGAATAAATGTCTTTCAAATGTAATGCCTCAAATTCATCACTTTCTGTTAAAATATTTTAAAACGTTTCAGCCCAGTCTTTTAGACACAGTGACATCCCCACATTTATTTTTCTCAGACGTCCTCGCCCACAGACACGACATCAATCACGACTGGTTGTGGCAATTAAACTGATCATTTTGTGTAAAATCGCTAAAATACCCCTTTGAACACGGTAAACTTTTGCTAGGATAAGCCAAACATCCCCAATATCCTGATGGCAGCAGTATAAAATTGTTAGGGTCATTCTTGTAAATTTCTCCAGATCAATTAAGTTTATCTTATCTAATTTTTCCACTTGACGAAGCTTCTCCAAAGCTACAGTGCACATAAACTCCTTTCCTCCAAAAACAAACCTTTGCAGGCTGGATATACAACAAACATTATTCACCATTAACTTTCAGTCAAACAAAGTATGTACATCTAAAGCAGGGGTGTCCAATCCTGGTCCTGGAGGGCCACAGTCCTGCATGTTTTAGATGTTTCTCTCTTCCAACACATCTGATTCAAATGATCAGCTCATCATCAAGCCCTGCAGAAGCCTGATAATGATCCCGATCATTATCATTATCATAAACTAATTAAAAAATGTGTAATGTGGCAACTGTGGTATCTGGTATTCCATATCATGGACTTTGAAGTGGTCCCCAGGTAAAAGGTTACACCTGGTTTGGTATTTATGGGCCTTAAAGATTAAAGATTGGAGTGACCAAGGTAAAGATTGCTGAAGGAGGGTCATCACACTGTTTAGAGAATGGGACTCCCCTTAGTTTTACATAAACAACTCCCCTATATAAGCCAATGGTTACGGTTGGTCTGGAGGGTGATTCTTTTGGGCTTTGAATCCTCTCACAGGCGTCTGAGATATTGAACTTGTTTAAATAAACTTCTTTATAAATCAACAAGACGGTATCTGCGGAGAATTTCTTCATCATCTTCACATTATCACAACTGATCAAGTGAGAAGTTGGGTCATTTTCTCAAAAACCTCCGTACAACCAGGCTTCTTTTTGCAACCAGAGTCTCCCCCTGCTGGCTGTTAGGGAGAATGCGGGTTTCAAGGCAACTCCTCTTTGGCTTCACTTTTCAAACCCAGATGCTGTATTAATTTTTTTTAGAGAAACAGCCAACGTCTGTGGGACTGAGGCCGTTTCTTCCTTAGATAAAAGCAGCAGGTGTTGAACTTCTGGGACATTTTACTTACGAAGTGGACAACAGAAACAGAAGTCTTAAGAACAAGTCTTTATTTTTGCCAGTAGTCATGTATACAGATGCTCTGAGTGTGTCCGCGTTTAAAGGAATAGTTCAGAATTTTAGGAAATGTACTTGTTTGCTGGTTTTTGTGAGAAACAAGTAAATTGATGACACCTTGATGTCTGTATGCTAAATATCAATCAAGAGCCAATGGGGGCTGGTTGCACCAACAGGGCTTACAGGGGAAACACAGATTAACCTTGTGACTAGCTGTTTCCTGACTGGCAACCTGTCCAGGGTGTCCCCTGCCTTCGCCCTAAGTCAGCTGGGATAGGCTCCAGCCCCCCCCCCCCCCCCGCGACCCGAATGAGGATTAAGCGATGTATAGATGATGGATGGATGGACTAGCTGTTTCCTCCACCTCAACTTTTAATGCAAAGGTAAGCTAAATGCCTGCTGGCTTTGGCTTTATAACCAGCAGACACACATACAAACATGCTTTCAGCAAGAAAACTTAAAGTTCGCAAAATGATGACCTGTTCCTTTAAATGCCGGAAATGAATCAAATTAGCATCGCTCTAGAGCATGTATACTTAAATATTGCAGCAACATGTCAGATAAGTTCTACATCTGTTCTATTTTGAAGTAAGAACAAATGTAGTAAACAAATGGGTGACTTGTTTAACTCATTCCATATTTTTCCTTGAGACGGTCCACGAATGTCACATATTCAGCCATTGCCTTCTCCCTGGTCAGACCTATTGGTAGAGACACAAAAACAAACAAAGCATTTGGTTTTTTGCAGCAACAATGTGATGTAGCCAAGCTTAGGTTTGGAATGTATTTTTAAATGCAGACTGTTACATCTTTTTAAATGTAGTCTTGGTGAAGAATAATCTTCCCCAAAATTACATTTTTAAATGTAAAGGTTTTGCAGTATGTTATTTTTAGCTGATTTATGGAGTTTTGTTTCCTTTTCCTTAAAGGAGCCATCATTCTGACCTTTCTTTGCAAACCAAGCATCCCATTTTGCTTTTCCTGCCAGGTCCAACATCCCTGGACGTTCTGTGGATAGAAAAGCAAACATCAATAACACATTTTAAGTATAGTTGTGTTTTCTCGAACAAGGCCATACAGCAACATTTTAACACTGTATCAGAAATGGAAAGTAAAAATGACACAAGTACGTATGTGTAATGTGACAAGAGTCCCCGAATCCCCCCGTGACTGTTTCATCTTGGTTATAGCTCCCTCTGAGGTCATGTCCTGTGTGTTCCCTGAATTCCAGGAATTACATTTTACAATTACAAATGTATATATGATATGCATTATGATTATGTCTAGACTCAGCATATTTACATTTTAGTAGTTTAAGACTAATGAACAAGAATGTTTCAGAATTGTAGACTTTGAAGTCACATTTCGGCCTTGATGGGAGATAAAACACACATTATTGAAAATATATATAATTCTCTAAAAAATTCTCTCTTTCATGATTGTGGCGTTTACCAAATAGAAATAATTTTGGAAATCCTACTTGACCTCGAACAGGAAAAGTTTAGTCACATTTAATGTCAGACAGTGAAAAAATAAAGGCGACGTGTCTTTTTATACAGTGTATATAAACCTCTGGTTTCAAGTGTATATATAATACTATGGCCATGACAACAACACACTATATTATTGTAAATGTATTTATAAGGCATTAATCTGTAAGCAGCAGTGTTGCTGGTGGAGCGAATGTAACTTTTTTTGTTTGCTTTAAATCTCTAATGTTAATCGGTATGGTAACTAAAGCTGTACATTAAATGCTGTGGAGCAGCATGAACGGGGAAAAACAAACAGCTCAAATGTGTACTTAAGTTGAGTACTTCAGTAACAGTAATTAGTTACATTCCACCATGTGTAATGGGATCCTGCATTGAAACACAATTTTAGATTCATCTATTTGAAATGAGATTCTGGTTTTGTTTTTCTGAGCTGTTTTTGCTTGATGTCTGCTCATGTAGTCATGAATAAGTAATGTTTTTAGGAAATACTAAAGATCTGAAACTAAGTTCTTCATAAGCTTTGCATCCCTTATTTATAATAAATAAATAAAAAACACATGCCAAGCGTCAATAAAAGATTTTTGCGAATAAGAATGCCAAGACACAAGACGCCCACGTATAAACGTATCAGTCTGGGCATCAGTTATAAAATGACACCTAACTTGTTGGACCTCATTTGTTCCCACCCCACCCTCTTTAACGTCTCCCTTTGCAAAAGTACAGATAACTCTGGACACAGCAGAACAGTCACCTTCGGTGTTTCAACATTTTCAGTAAAGTTACTCACCAGTGTTAACATCACCAACCGTGGCTTGTTTGTAGAAACCATACAGCTCGGCCATTTCAACAGGTTGTAGTGGTTTCCCTATGTACTTCACCTCCTCCGCTGCCTTTTCAAAGGATTCCTGCAAGATGAGACAAAATTAATTAATCTCCATCTGCCCTATTGTGCAATGCAGTCTTATCCCATAATTACAACACAGATCTCATTAAAGTTTCATGAACTGGGCGGCGGTGGCTCAGGTGGTAGAGCGGGTTGTCCTCTAATCGCAAGGTTGGTGGTTCGATCCCCCGCCCCTCCACAGTCGAGACACCGAACCCGAAGTTGCTCCCTTGCATGGCAGCTCTGTCGCCATTGGTGTGTGAATGAGAAACGCAAAATGAGTGCCGCAAAGGTAGAAAAGCGCTTTATAAGTGCAGACTATTTACCATTTACAAATCTGTGCACATGTAGAAAGATTCCAGCTCCCCAACAATCTCACTGCGGCTACAGACAAGTTAACATACCTGAATACCTGAGAGATCATTTACTGACACCATACACCTTTGGTTGAACATTACAGAAAAGGTTTACATTCAAAAGTGTTCATACTTACGGTCATGACTGCAGTGAGAAGCTGACACACCTTGTTGCTGCTCTGCTCTTCAGTTGGAAATGAGTGCTGGTCCAACTGGTCCTACAAAGATAATGCTGGTAGGGAGGGTTGCTGAGGAAAAGAAAGTGGGAGGTGGTTAAAGTCAGTGGCGTGAGAAAAAAACTGCTGGAAACGAAGACGAATAGTTTACTAATTATTGCAACATCTGTCATTACATGCACTCCACAGAACAAACCTTAATTTTCAAATGCAACCGTTGCCTATGATGAAGAAACTCTTTTCCTTAAGATCATGGGTGTGCCATCCTGGTCCTCGACGGCCACAATCCTGCATGTCTTCCCTCTTCCAACACACCTGATTCACATGATCAGGATCGAGATCAGGTATCTGCAGAGCTTGATGATGAGCTGATCGTTTGAATCAGATGTGTTGGAAGAGGGAAACATTTAAAACATGCAGGATTGTGGATTACCAGGATTGGACACCCCAGCTTTAGATGGCCACCACACCCTTTGATTCCATCACCTTCATGTGTTCTCCTACCTCCTGTCACTGAAATGTCTTTTTCTCAAGTACAGTTGTCCTCCAATTTATTCATACCCTTTCATTAAAGAAAAGGCAAAATTCACAATAGTCATTCAAATAACTGAAAAAAGTGATAATAAATAAAAATTTGCTAAATTATAATTTAGTGAAATACGACATTGCTTTTGAATTGTGGTTGAAAAGAATAATTTAAAAAAACAAACTGTCTGATAAGCAGTGGGCCAAAATCAAAATACCTGTCAACAGGTGCAGAAGTCTGATTGAGAGTTACAGAAAACACACCAGATTTTACTTACATACTATATATACATATACACACACACTTTCTTTCACCTCACACACATCTTTTCTCACTCACATGCCCCAATGCTTCTTCCTTGTTTAATTTTGTTCTATGTTCTGTTTATGTGTCTGTTTGTGTCTGTCATGTACATGTGTATTTGTTCCTGCCGGCGCCTCTTGGCCAGCTCATGTTTGCAAATGAGAACATTTCTATCTGGTAAAATAAAGGTGAAGGGTTGTTCAACAAATTATTAGTTTATTGCTGCCATTGTGCTTGTTTTTATAGTTCTGTTGAACCACAATTCAAAAGCAATGTCATGATTTTCATCAAATTTTTTAATTATTATTACTTTTGTCAATTTCAACTTATTTCAGTGACAGCTGTTTTTTTCCTTCTTTAATGGGAGGCTATGAATACATTTGAGGACGCCTGTACCTGATGTGTTGTTGCAGAAAAACACCACAAGATGGCAGCATTCACATATGTGAAGATGTGATGAGTTCATTGCTGTTGCACATTTAGGTTTTTCCCTTCCGTTGTGAAAGTGGACATGAGCCAAACAATAAAGATATATTTTAGTTGAGGTTTACACCCATTTCATGAAGTTGATCAAATCTCCACAACCCACTGAGTCCCACTTCGGCAAATATTGAAAACATCTGATAGTGAAAGAAACTTTTGTACAAAGAATACTTTATTCCAACATCGAGAAATTTCAGATATTCCTGCCTTTATGGTTACAGACGCAAACTCCAATGTCAGTAAACTAATATCAGAACATCTTAAGTTTGACTCTTCACATAACAGAAAATCACCTTTGGCAAGAACACAAAAATTAGAAAATACACATTAAACGTGGAAATGCTGAAATCACACGACAGCCCGACTGTCTCTCTTGTTCAGAGCGGAAACAGCAAAGAATCACGTAACAGCACGGAGATTTTTAAAGTCAAAGAGCGTATTGTTTGATCTATCAGCAGGTTGGAGTAGTACAACACTAAACGGAATAGTAATGTATGTTAAAATAACAACAACAACATGCGCACAGTCACCTGCATTCGAAAATGCAACAACGCCCACAGCAGTAACGCTTCAGATTTTGGGTTTCCAGTTGGCACAATATGAACAGCATGAGAAGTAAGGGAACGTACTAAAATTACGAGCAGGAAGCTGGTAAGATAAGGAATAACCTTTTTTAAAATCTTAACATGTCCATAAGGTGTTTTCTATGCAGTAGAAGACACATCATGGGCAAAATAAGCAGTTAACGTCAACAATCTCAAAAACATGAGACAAAAAATTTAACCTAAAGAACCAACCCTGTCAGTTTGCAGGTTAAGGCTTCCTCTAACATTAGTCTTCTCCAGAATTTATAGTTTGAACACGTAGGGCTGAATTACTCCAACAGTACAACTTCATAATGTGTAGCACTAAGTAGTTTGAGTGCTGGATAACAGTTGTTGGTGAGCTGGTGTGCTCGAAGCAACAACTGGGAAGGAATTCTTTTCATTGGGCATTCAATCAATGACCAGAGATGGACTTTTAGCCGTCAGAAAGATTTGGAAATCGGGGTCTTTCTTTTTCTTTTTTGTGTTTCTCATCTAAAAAAAAATTAATCTTTGCACGTAAAAACCGAACTGCCTTACGTGAAAAACGAGAGCTTGTCGTCAGCTTTGCGTTGGGCGGCTCTTTGAAAGTTGCAGTAATTTTTTTTGGGAAAAGGACATGTTATTTATTATACACATTTCTAATTTGAGTGTGTGTACTGGGAGCACATATAGTGAAAATAATGTTCTGTTATGATATTCAGTGTGTAACTTTGTCTTGTTTAATTATAAATGAGTTGAGGGTCAGGTCAAGAGGAGGATAAGTAACAATGCTGGGAAGGGTCTTGCATTTTTAAAACTGTCTCCCAATCGCAGTAATTGTCCTACAGTGCCTCACAGTTTAAGTGAATATGACAGCACATTGGATTTTCAAAGTATTGCCAAAGAAAATGCCAAAACAAATCAACCTCACAAATACAAAACGTGAAACCACGTCGGTTTGTCCTCAACATGGAACAAAATGAACTTCAAGTGCAGGCAAATAATACATGAAAACAATCATGAGAGGAATGAGGAAGCGAAGTGGAAAGCCAAGTCTGCTACTGATGATCGGAGTGAGGAGATGGTATTTGAAAAACTCACTTATGAACCGATATTAATTGAAAGGACAATTGTTTAGCGGGTTCATTAAAGGCATAACAGCTGCCGTTTGGCGTTAAATTAATCCAAAAGCTAATACTGTTCTTCGTTTTTGGACTGATGCTTCAAAATAGTAACAGAAAACAATAAATTAAAGTCATTATTGACGTTGCATAGTGCAATAAGGTTGGTGACCTTCCTCTACTGGCTAAATATGTCTTCCAGCTGATTTGCTGAGAAACAACTCTCCAAAAGCTAAAGAGACGAGCCTTTAATACATTCCAACAGCGCATAAATCTTTTATCTTCTACGTGCTTTGCATTCATGAGCACACACCTGAAAGATTTCCGATTCCAACACCTTTTGATTTTTTCCACACACCACTAAAAACTGTGTTTCTCACACATTGCTGACATCCTCCAGCCCGTTTCGGCAGTCGTCGTCCGGCAGGATGAAGCGGATGTGTCGGCTCTTCTCCCAGCCGCGGCGGATCTGTCTGAGCCGCAAGGCCACGCAGGGCACGAAGAGAGCCAGGCGGCCCAGCAGAACTATGAGGGGAAGAATCAGGACCAGGACGAAGGTAGGAGGCAGGTAGAAGCGGTACTGTTTCGGATCGAAGGCTCGATTCCAGCCGAAGAGGAGCGTGTGGACGGTGGCCATGGACAGAGCACAGTAACCTAGTGTGGACTGTAAGATAAGGAGTCTGATGAAGGCATTTAAACTCATTTACAACATGGATCAGATGCGTGTAGTGTTCCCATCATTCCTATTGGCTCAGATATTTTACTCAGTAAAATGTTTTGGGAAATTTTTAATTAAAAAATTAGAAACGTACCATTCAAATCATTCTGCCCTCTAAATATATATGACCCACATTGTTATAAAAAAAAAAAAAGAAAAGAAAAAGAGAGAGAGAGAGCTCAGCCCGTCCACTACATTAGCTCACTGTGTTGGAGGCTACTGCAGACCCCGAGGAAACACACTGACCTACCACTCATGACCTGACTGAACACCACTAGTGTATGTGTGAGCGTACTCGCCATATACTGCGCCTTCAGGGTCCACTAATTACAAAAACTTCCCTGGGCTGACTCTGGTGGGGGCCAGGGGTTAAAAATAGCTCAATTTTTCCTTGTTTACAGACTTACTAGGCTGAGTGGACCAGAAATATTTCAACTTGACAAGAGCGATGACTTTTTAATCACAGTGAAATTACTAACAGGGAGTTTTTAAATTTTTAAATTGCTGTTATATATTTATACAATATTATATATTATTGTTATGGACAAGAAAAACAAAAAATACCTGCATTGCCATGGTGTTTCTAGAGAACAGTCATTTAATATTTAGTACCTGCCTATACTAAATTCAATAGCATTTCCTAGATAAAACACACTTAAAGTATCACTGTTTATTACTGTAGCAACCAGAGGAGGTCAGTAGTTGTATGACATCACTACTTAAACTGATGCACATCTTTTGTTATTTCTATAAAATAAATATTGTTATTGTGATATGTTACGTAAACTATCCTTTATTGAGTCTTCTTGTCATTGTGACATAAATAATTCAGCTGTTGGTTGAGAAGAATTTTACTTATTCTAACTCTCATGTGGCAAAGAAAGTTAAAACGCTACAGAGTGAGTTTATCAAAGCATAAATCAAATTGTTCATGAATTATAATCTCCGCTGCATCTTACACTGAAGTGATCATTACCGTGTAATGTGGTCAAACAGCAACTACTTCTCATGGAAACATTGGAGCTTTTCATTATGCTAACTTATGCTTCCTCGCGTCCTCTCTCCTCCTGTGACCCCGACTTCATTTCCCCTCCGCCATCATGGAGGAGCTTCCAATTATTTAAATGCACCTCGGGGAGAGGAGGAGAAAGGAGGCATCCGGGGGAGCTTAGAGCGAGAAGCATGAGACATCGTCCTTTAAGGAAGAGACGCCGATGAAGGAAGCGAACGTTGGACTACCGCAGTCGTTCACACAACCTGCAATTACAAAACTGCTATTTATGCATACGTCTGAAAATATATAGAACAATTTCCAAAAACTGTTATTTACTTTACGTCCTATGCTGCTGTAAACATAGGTAAAGTCTGACTAAAGCAATTATCTATACTCATAATGTGCACTGAACGGGCACTGCTCTGCCATAAGTTCGACTTTTACGAAGATTTTATATTTTCAGCTGTTGTTGACGTGATAATTGTGTTTATTATTGAGGTCATAGTGGGATGTTGGTGTACTGAACTGCATTATATGAATAGATACTTTTGATAGCTTGATATTAATGGAATAATAAAACAGCAATAATATATTTTATTTGTATAAGTTATTATTCTGCCCTGCGATAGACTGGCGACCTGTCCAGGGTGTCCTCAGCCTTCGCCCTAAGTCGGCTGACTCCAGCCCCCCTGCGACCCTAGTGAGGATCAAGCGGTGTATAGATAATGGATGGATGGAAGTTATTATTCTACAGTTGCTCAATGAGTCAAAAAAAAATAAAATGGATACTCCAAAATGCTAAAAGTAATGACAGTTAATTTGAAATGTGCAGGCCTAGTGGACAAGCTTATGCCTTCAGCAGGTCTGAAGTTGAACCTCAGTGTGTAACCGGTGGATTCTGAATCAGATTTTTGCTTTAACGCACACAATGACACAAACACTTCTCTCTATACACGCAGTCACATGAAGCACGGAGCACACATGAACATACTGTCCTAAGGCAATGGGCAGAAAGTTGCCTTTCATCGCACCGGCTGTCGGCACGTGACTAATCTGACGGCCACCGGATTACGGAAAGATGAAAGAGGAAAAAGCAGCACAGGCAGACTTGCAAGGCCTGGAAAAACTGGAGGCCATGATGGTGGGGAGGAGGAGGGGGGAAGTTAAGGCGCAAAGGACGAAGAGTGTGTCTGCGTACTGAGTCACAACACTCCTGATGGCTTTGTCACAGCACAAGTTTAACTGCAAATCTGGGGCAGCTGCAGGAGAGCAAACACTTGGAGTCACAGTGTTTATATGTGTGACTGCAAGACCTCCACTATATAGCATTAGAGACATAGTGTGCGTCTGTCTGCACATCAGTGTGACGCCTGTCTGCCTGCGTGTCAATTGTCCTGCCTGCTTGTGTGTCGTACGCGAGCGTGTGCGACTGTGCACCTGTACGAAGCTGAACTCCCTCCAGTTGATAGTATTGGCCACTGAGGGCAGCGAGGTGACAGCCAGGAGGGAAAGCAGCCCGAGAGCCATGATGCCTGCAGACACGTACAGCTCCATCCTCCACACGTCCTCGTCGACCCAGAAGTTCTCCACGCCAGCCTTGACCTGGATAACGCACAATATGACACAATCTGAACGTCGGAGAGCAGCTTGTCTATCTCAAATAAGACACTCATCACTATAAATATTGATAGCATGTCCATGGCAGATTGTCTGAGTGCAGATGACAATCAGATTTCTTAATAAATTGGGCCAGCAGTTTTTTGGCTGGAGCTCAAATATGCTGATGAAAGCACAACCGCACACTGATATTATCCATGTTGACACTTAATTAGTTCCGCTGTCATACTACCACTATTATTTGATTCAAAGATTCTTGGGTTACAGCCACCTTATCACTATGAATGTATTCAACAAGAGTGTGTAAACAGCTTTTTGCTTTGTTCCCAGGAACAGTCAACAAGTCCACACTCAACTGAGAAAAAGAGCTTTTGTGTTTGCTGCTCCCTCGGTAAATTCAAACAACTGCTGCACAAGTATATTCTCTCTGTTCTGGCTGCTCATGTTTGAGATACATCAGAATCTAGTTTTGTTTAAATTGCTTGTTTTATCGAGTTAGTTATTAGTTTCTATTGTTGTATTACAATTTTTATTCATCTTAATAAAGCTGCATTTATGATTCTGGATTTATGGATTTTTTTGTTGTTGTTATTTATCTGATGTTCTTTGTCGATAACTCGCTGCTATAGCTGCCTAATTTACCAACAACTACAACACAGATTTCCTGGTTCGTACAGTCAGGTTCAAAAGTATTTACATAGCAACACCATTTTTGTAATTTAACAAAAAAATTCCATTACTGTTTCAGATATACAGACATTTGTTTGTTCGGTCTCTCTACTTTTTACAAAAGTATTTGGACAATTGGCTGACAAGTTGTGTCATGGACAGACGCAGCCAGTTACATCTTTATTTTATGACAAGTTAAGGAGATTAAAGGCCTGGAGTTTACTGGCATTGATGCAAATGAAGGGTGCCATCAGTAGGCTGGACAAAAACAAACACACCTATTAGAGAGATACGAGAAAGCTTACGAGTTGCCAAATCAACAATTTGCTACATTCTTAAAAAGAAAGAATGCACAGCAATGTCGGGAGGTCACAGGAGATCAGTGTTGTTTACTAATGATGTGACCCCTCATAGAAGTAACTGGATGAATTCTGAGGTGTTTTACTTTCTACTCAGGTTCAGATTCAGTCAAAACAGATTGGACAGTACTTTGCAGTACTGATCAATAACAACCTAACACATATTGCAAAAGCTACCCGAGCGCTCCTGAGGGCAAAAACATTTACGATTTTTAAATAACCGAGTCAATCACCTGACCTCGACCCAGCTGAGCTGCTTTCCACTTATGGAAGACAGAACTAAGGGCAGAAAAACCCACAAACAAGCAGCAACTGAGGCAGAAAAAGCAGCTCAAGGGAAGAAACTCAGCATTTGGTGACATCTATGGGCTCCAGACTTGAGGCAGACTGCAAAGGATTTGCATTAAAGCATAAAAATGATCTTTTTTTTAATAATTAGGTTAGTTTGTCCAATTACTTTGAAGACTGTGAAACAAATGCCTGCAGTTTCTGAATCTTTCATGCAATATCTTTGTTAACCCCATTGAATTAAAGCTGAAAGTCCAAACGTCAATCGTATGATGACTGCAGATTCTAAATCCATTAGGAAAATAGTGTCACTGTCCAAATACTTAGGAACCCAACTGTACAGCTTTAAAGCTTAGACTAAATACAAGTGCAACAGTAACAACGTCTTTAAGACAATGATCAAAAAATCTAAATTCCCTTTGTACAACCTGACGGATTGTTCCTGTTTGCTAAACTGCACACATATCCTTCTGTTGGTTCATCTAACCTTTTTTAAAGCCATGTTGATCAGTTCGAAGCGAGCAGATTTCCTCATAGGAAGACACAGACTGTAAATGGTATGTAGCACTGCACACAGGAAGCTACACAACCCAAACTGCTTCCTCCTGGTGAGCCACTGGTCCAACCAGTTGGGGAAGCGTTTGTACTTGGTGCCCGACCACAGCTGGAGCAAGGCGGCGCACAAACCAGGCAGGTAGACCAGCGACAGCATCACCAAGGCCACAGAGGGAAGAGTGACGTTCACAGTGTCAATGGGCATTTTGTAGAAAGCGCTCTTCCCTTCTGTGATGAAGGGCTGCAAGACATCACGGGTGAAGTTGTACAGGTAGAAAAAGATGAACAAAGATAGCATGCAGAGGATGGGGATGCGCCAGCAGGGAAACAGATAGAGGGGGATGTTTTCAATCTCCAGAGCAGAGGAGAGGAGACCCATATCAATGGGGATGAAGCCCATCCTGTGACAGAGCTGCTTCACCGAGCTCTTCGCCTTTTGACTGTCACTACACAGGAAAACCTGGAGGAAAAAAAAACAAAAATCTTCAGAGATTTTCACTCCTGTCTGACACCTTAGTCGCATCCCATTTGCAGGCAGAATAATCACCTCCATAAAGCTAAACTATCAGAGCTGCCGATGTAGCCTACCTGCCTGCTTCCATCCCGAGGTCCGACCTGGAGCGCCCAGGCTGATATTGTGTTAAACGCTTTGACGACAAAACTCTCCGGAAAAAGATCGGCCAGCTGTTCAGCGATGGAGGGTCCTTCTCGGTTGATCTGCAAACCATTGCTAACGTCCACCAGAGTCTTTCCAGCCAGTGCTGGCTTCAGGTCCACCAGTGTGGAGTGGTGCTCAGGATACACAGCGACAAAGACCAGGTCTGCCTGGTTTGCTGCCTCCATCTGGGAGGTCACCTGGAACAGAGGAATCAAAACATGTAAGTCCTGTATAGAGGTTAATTAATTGAGGTTAATTGGTGATTCTAAATTGTCCGTAGGTGTGAATGTGAGTGTGCTTGGTTGTCTGTCTCTAAGTGTGGCCCTACGATGGACTGGTGACCTGTCCAGAGTGTCCCCTGCCTTCGCCCTAAGTCGACTGGGATAGGCTCCAGCACCCCCGCGACCCTCGTGAGGATTAAGCGGTGTATAGATAATGGATGGATGGATAATGCCAAATTACTAAAATGAGTCAGGAGGCCTGGCTCAAAACAGCAACAGGTTAGAGGGAGTCAGGCTCAGCCAGCTCATACACTGTAGAACCCAGATCTTCACTCCCAAACAGAACACAATACAACAGAAACTAACCTAACAAACAAAAACCACAAAAACTCAACCACTAAACCTCCGTCTCCAAAAGGTAGCTAAATAAAAGGCAACAGAAAAACAAGCAGGGTGACTAATGCAGCAGGAGGGCTGCTTTGTCCAAAAAAGCTTCAAGTTAGAAGACCATGTGACACTGCGCCATCAACATGGTTATATTGTTTTCGTGACCACTGGTTGGTGCGCTTTTGTGATTTCTTAATAGTCCATAATCGGAAGTCGAAAAGAAAACGTCTCATTCTATGTTAGTCAGCAGCGGGGATGATCCAACCTTCATGTGGAGGATAATCACTGGTGTCTGCAGCTACCACCAAGACAAGAAACAGCAATTTTTATAGTTTCCAAAACTAGACAAGGCATCAGGAGTACGCTCACTGTTTCTTCAATATTCAAGGGATTGTGTACTGAGAATTACACAGCATGGTCAGACTGTCGAGGCAGAGCTCTACTGTAACATTACAGGGTGTCTGAGAGAAAACATTCAGTGCAAACAACCTGAACTGTGAGGCCATGGTATGCGAGTACTCCAATGTACTGTGCACCTGGGGTTTTTCTGGCTACAACAACACAATCATTGCTCCACATCCTTTCTACTCACTAGATTTCATTCCCTGTGACTTTGACTGAAACTGGGATGGCAGGCAATTTTAAATCAGGTTTTTAATACTTACTGGCACAGTCCCTAAACTTTTAGATCACATTTTGTAAAGCTAAGGAAGCACTACTCATAAAAGGACTACTTTTTACTAAGCTAACAGCTCTGAGAGTTTAGAATGACTTAAAATATATTCAGATTCATTTCTATTTAAATGACTATACATGCGTTGACATACTGTATATCTTTCACAGATACCAATGTTTGTTTCTTCCTCATACATCCTGATGCACCAGAATCCTCAAAAGCTTTTTCCAGAAAAAAATTCAGCTGACAAGTCAATCAGGGACTACAACACTATGTATTACTATCTGACTGTCTGAAAGCATTTAGTGCTCACATTAGCAGATATTAACAGTGTGACAGTACAACAGGGCATCCTGAAAATTAATGCATGAACCACTTCAAACTGTTCCCATACAACAGCTGACTCTCATCTCTGACTACGATTATCTACATACGTATTCAGGTTAACAACAACAGTTATTATCCCCGGTGGGGAAAGTCAAGGGAATGTATAATTATCACCAGAAGGACAGAAACAAAAACACCAATTACATGGTGAGTGTGAATGTGAGTGTCAGTGCCGCTGTGTTTGTCACCTCGGCCTCCTCGGGGAACAGAGCCACAGAGCGTTTGGGGATTCGACTCCCCACCACCACTTGGTAGCCGGAGGCCACCAGCCTCCTGGCCAGTGAGCGAGAGAAGTCGCCCGTACCCAGGATGCCAATCACCGGAGCGCCGGGTTCAGACACAGAGGCTTCGAGGTGTCTGGAGCCTCCCCCTCCACCTCTCCCCCGGATTAAAGGCCTCGACATCTCATCAGGCATAATGCACTGACAAACCTAAAGAGAGAGGACTGGGTCATTATTCATATTATCTCCACTTTTTTAAAGTGTACAGTCAAGGAATAAAAAGGAGAATCAAAAGAAAATTCATTAGAATGAGCCCGAAAATGCATGTACTTCATAACATGAAGATATGAACAATATCCTAATGCTAAGGTTTGAATGACCAACAGCTTTCTATCTGCTAATTTTTATAACACAGAAGTCCTATTATTGCTGTCTCAAATGGCATGTCCCAGATCCTAACTGTGGACTGTCTAACCAATGAGTTGCCAGCCAATAATAGCATAAATGGATGTTATGCAGCCTAAATACAGTAACAGCTCGTTTTGTAGCTAGTTCTAGCTAAGCTGACTTCAAGTCAGATCCCATATTATTAACTTCTCCAGTCTGCCATTCATGCGAAACTTCATTCTGAACTCATGAGACTCTGTTCGGTTCTACACGCTTCCCGCTATTACCCCGCGGTTCTTATATTAGCTGTAAAAATAGAGAAAATATTCATTGAGCTGCTTCTATTCTCCTCCAGTTATGAGCCGAATTCATCAGAAAACGGCGACTGTTCAGAAACTGCCTCGGTTAACGGTGTGTCCTTTGCTAAAGCTGACCGGAGAGCGAGAAAACCTTAAAATTGCCAGAAATACATAAAAGTTCTGCTTCAAACAGGAGAGCGGGTTGAAGCCACCTTGCTTTTCGTCCTTGGCTGAACTCGTGGAAACTTAAGCTCCGAATAAAGTTATTCTCCTGGACACACAAGACGACGCAGGCACACACAGACGTACAAGTTGATAAAACAATAGCTTATACTACACAACGTGGCTTCTGTTAGTATGTACATGAGTGTTTTTACTTACTTCCAGCTATTTACTCCCTCCGCTCCTCCGCTCTCTGGAAACTGGAGCGTTTCTTCCTGATAAGATGACGCAGCGGTTGAAGCCACGCCCCCTCATGTGTGGAGGAGATAAAAGAGCGCAATGAGCCCTACAGATATACAAATGCATCTGTGTTGTCTGCAAATGTATCAGGAAACTACATTAATAACTGAAAGAAGGAACAGGAAGATATAAAACAGAGGAGAGGGTATCTGAAAATAATCAGAATTAACTCTACTACCTATTTAATTAAAGGAAAAAAAGGAAAACAGTTTAGGATGATTCTCTGACATGTATTGGAAACATGTGGGTCAAGTGGGAACGACACCTAAAGCATTTCCAATCTCACACATGAAACAGCCAGACTTCACAGAAATTCAGAGAAGGGGTACGAACAGAAAATGCCCTCCAACCACGGAGGGATTACTTAAAGGGTGGACCAGGCACAGGCCCAGAGGCACAAGTCCTGACGGTTCAGAGTTTCCGTTTGAAGTGACTGTTGACGGGTTTTTTTGTCAATCAAACCACCACAAAGAGGTGCAATCACTGACTCTGAAGTGGAGCTTGAATGGAGCGGACGTGAGCCATGGACTGTACTGTATCACTCAAAGCCCTTATCTATGCATCACTACCTAACTACACTTGTAAAAAATTCACCCTTGCACAGTGGTTACTAAAGGGAAAATTCGCCAGTTTCTTGCACCAGGCTGTAAATATGTTCATTTATGCTGTAAAGGAGGGCAATTTAACTTGGGGGCATCTATGAGGGTTGACTCACTTTTGGCATCTATGGGCCATTTGAGGAACTGTAGTTTTTGGCACTTTCACATTCATTTCTTTTTTCAGCATTCTTTGGTAATTATGACGACAAGATGACTCAAACAACCACAAAAAGACACAGACTGACTCAAAACAACTAGAAAAAGGCCCAACTCTACTGACATTTAATCAAAAGAGGTTCAAAATGAGTCAGAGCAACCACAAAAAGACTTGAAATTACTCAAAATAGCTCGAAACAAGTACAAAGAGATTCAGAACGAGTCTAAAACGACTACAAAATCACTCAGTTATAAGGGCACTCAGAAAGTGGCTCAGATTGACTCAAAAAAAATAGAAAAATGCCACTAACAACTAAATGGCAAAAAGAGTAAGAACAACTACAAACTACTGCGAAGAGTCTTAAAACAACAGTGAGACTAAAAACAACTACGAAAAACAGGGGACGAGACGTAACCCAACAAAAAAGAAATGCAAAAGGACACAAAAATGACTAAAACGAGACAGAAATTGAACATAAGTAGATACAAAATCGCTGCAAAGAGCCTCAAAATGACCACCTACATGCACAAAACCCTGAAATTCAAAATGCTATGTTGGTTTGTGTCTCCTTTTGTCTTGGTGTCTCTGTGTCCATAATTAATCCATGCTTCCTTCCTGTTACTACAAGCTAATGCTGAGAAGCGAAAACTGGCGTAAGGTATGATTTCTGTTAAGTTTCTTTCAAAATCTGGAGCAGAAATGGTGCGCCAGCAAAATAAATTTCTGTTTTATATTACGTAAGGCTGTGCTGGATTGTACCTAACTTCAGGGAGTTATTTAAAGAAACAATGATCAGAGACATCAGGGTAAAAGATTAAACGGCCAGGGGGCAGAACACAAAACAGAACAGCATCGGATCGCGCTGCCAAATTAAAGCTGCTCATGATGAAATGTGATTATTTATGGAGACACAGGATAAGATTTAAGCTCATACTGGATGCAACTCCAGAAGTCCAGCTCCACCTCACAATACTTCATCTTGAGCATTTAGCTCAGAGCGCTGCCGAGCCTCTGCACAGCTCACAGAGCTTCCAGCAGGACTCGATTAGAACAACAGTTTTGCGCCCCGATCGCTCTGATGAAAGATTTCTCTTATACTGTTATTGTAAATACATTTTTAATAATGAAGTCCCCTCTTTTTCCCCTGTTGCTGTATGCTGGCCTTGGGATTAGAATAAAAAAGTAAATTCGTGTTAAAAAGATGTCTGGCCGCGGGTCACACGCTGTCAACATGACTTCATCATGTCTGCCTTTGCCACTTGCAAAAGGTTGAATCCCTCCGGCTCGCTGTGCTGCATCAGTGTCACCACACACAAACATGCAGCCTCTCTCGCTCTCTCTCTCAGCCACGGCCTCATGTTTGTTTATAACGCTTAAGGTCACAGTCCTTGACATATATATTTGATTTTGAGATTCTTCATTCACGGGTATCGATTACTGGTGTCTCCTGGTGTGGTAACCCATTAATCTTAGAAGACAACTCAATGGAGGGTGTTGTGATCCAGTAGGACAGGCTCGGGTTTACTGCCTCGCCTAAAACAAGCCCGGTGACATGGATTCAAACCAACAAATACAGCCGGTGTCTCTTAACCTTTTCTGGTTTTTGATACTGTCTGTAATTAAACCACCAAACAGAGAGCAAAGCATGATGGCTTGGATGGGGAATATGGTGGCAGACGAGGGAAAGGCAAGGTCATAAACGCTTTGCCTGAGGTGGACAGGTACAGCCATGTGAACATCTGACAGGACCTCACTGTCAAAACGTTACGTGAACGAAAGCATTTCTCTCGGCGCGATCAAGGGCAGAGGTGTCTTCAGTGGCCTTCATCAAGGATTAGGGTCACATGTTGAGACAGGAGCTGATGTTGCAAGTTCTCAGCGCTGTCGTGTTGTAGTACACTGATGGTTTCCCCCCCACACGGATTTACAATAACGCCTTGTGACATTCCACTCACAGTAAGGTTTTGCTAATGAAAAACGAACGCGATTACGGCAAATGACCAATAATTCACCATGTAAATAAAAGTCAAGTCAAGGCACTGTTATTTATATGGCACATTAAGAACAACAGATGCTGAACCAACTCTTAACCACATTAAGATTCTACATTGTTATTTGTTATATAAATTGACCCAAGTCATTAAAATACTACTAAAAGACCCTAAAATATTAAACAATATAGAAATTCACCTCAGTAAATTTAAAATTAAGGTTAAGACTGCACAATATAATTTACTACGCAAATTCCCCCTACTGATTTAAATGTGAAAGTAATTTTTTAAATACTAATTTTATTTATTTTTTCTCCTTTATTGAGTATTCTACTTGAATTCTCATTAATGCTTATGCATTATACATGCATTGCTTATTCTGTATTGTGTATTATGTAGTTTGAGATAAATAAATTACACTAAACTATTCACCGTTTATCATAAAAACATATTTAAAACAACAGCTGTTGAGCAAAAGTGCAGTACAGAAATAAGACTGACAGCAGAAATGTGTCTAACAAGTTGTGCCGCCATAGCTCACCTGGTTGAGCTGGCGTCCCATGTATAGGGGCTACAGTCCCCGATGTGGAGGTCATGAGTTCACATCCCACTCATGGTCCTTCCCCCATTCTGCTCCCCCACTTTCCTGTCTCTCTCTCTCACTGCACTATCAAATAAAGGCAAAAAAAAAAAGGATCTAAGAAGTTTAAATGTTTAGGTTGGGTTAAATTAATCTGAGGAATGTATATATAAGGGTCAAAACTATATAACAAAATTAAATCCTCTGATTAAGTTTAAGACAACAATATGGTCAATTAAGTGAACTAACCTGGTTCATTAAACTTTTAAGTTCTGGCGCCTACAACATTATATGTAGTATAAATGAACCTGACTAACTTAAGTTAGTCTTAAGTTAACTTACAAAATTATACCTGTATAACCCGACAAATTCCGCAATCCCCGATGAGCACCATATTGGCGATAGTAGAAAGGAAGAACAACATTCTAATAAAAACGGACCTCCAACAGAACCAGGCTCAGGGAGAACAGACGTCTGCCTCGACTGGTTGGGGCGAGGATGGAGGTGAAACAGAAAAAGACAGCAGAGACACAATGTTGTAGAAATGCTTTCCTGCAATGCTCTGGTCACCATTCAAGGTTTATCAAACTCATTTTTGAGAAAGATGCTCATTGTTGTGGCCCTGACAGCTCAACCTGTACAACTATTTTAAAGTGTTTTCAATAAAGCAACTGAATGTAAATATATTGCACTGCCTTAAAATTCAGAAATAGCCTCAAAAACTGGGTTCAATTTCAGGAAAATCTTAAGGATTTCACTTTCACATATGCTCAACGTGTTACCCGCATTCTATGACTTTACATTTTGGAAATATTCTCCAAATGTGCTGTCAAATTCAGGAAGATAACTTCCTAATTTGCATCTGTTTCCTTAAGCGGTTACAGTCAGTCACCATATTACTCATCCCCTTTTTATAATTCCTTCTATGATATTAAATAAAATCCACTCAAAAACCAGTTTGTTGTTTCAGCTTTTTATCTGATTAGATCCAGTTTAAAGGCCATAGACAGCAAATGATGAGCTAATTCATTCGTCTCACCGTATGTTCCGCGGCAGTGCGCTAACATGCAGTGTGATTAGAAGCATGGCGTTGCCGCAGGCCTGAATAATCTGAGAAGCTGCAGTGCACAATGTGGACAGTGTGTCGTGCATGGCTCACCATAGCCTAAAGATACAGTTCACTGTACTAATCCTGAGTAAAGGTCATTTCTGCAGTCATGTAGCAGAATCAGGGAGCATAATGTCCTCTGTGTGTCCCTACTTCTTTTTAGGGGGATGTGTTTCGTACTTCATTATTCCATTGTTCCTTTTCTGTAGGTGAAAATGTAAAACAAGACAGGACATTCTCAGCTTGCCCAGGACGGCCGCATCCTCAAAATTTTAACCTCAATTTCAATTTTTTGACCCGGCTCTCCTGACTTGCCCTGCTCTCCCTCACCTTCAGACACGGGCAGCCCAGCTGGAGCCATGTTCTGTGGAGTTAAATTCGAGCTGAGCACAAGCTGAAATTGGTTGGGGGGCGGAAGCACAGGGGCTTCAGCTAAGCCTCGTCTTCAGCCTCTGAAGATTTCTCCACATCACCTTGAGCTCTAAAGCCTCTGTTGTGGATCTCTGTCCTGTGCACCAATTCCAGGTGCTTAGCTCCGTCGACCTGCAGGTTTTGAAGTATTTCAGGTCCTTCGGGGGAAATTTTTGTGGAGAAAATCAATAGGTGCTTTTATTTTGAATGAGCAAAGGCTACCTTTATTGAGTGTCTCAAAAGCTGGCACTCTTTGGAAATAACCAATGAATGGCCTTAATAATAGCCTTATTCAGCTTTTGTGCTCACCAACAACATAGTTAGAACTAGTGCACATGTGGCCTCACTGGAACAGAAACAAAAGTGGCTGAAGAGGTATTTAAGACAAATCTGTATGCAGCGGAGTAATGATTGCCTGCGCACAGCAAGAATTTCAATTTGCCGGAGAATCTAAATTCAAAGCCTGTGGCACTCCACCTCGTGAAACAAGACATCAAATATGTCCCTGCAGCCACAGGGAGCTTGGAGCTGAAGGTGTCGACAGCCGTCAGACATCTGTGGTCCGCTCCCTGCATTTATTAACGGATACCCCTCGTCTGCTTTTCCTTACCCCAGCCCACCCCCCTTCGTGTGTGTGTGTGTGTGTGTGAAGTGACCAATGCAGTCGGTCACTTGATGTCACCACTGTGAATCTGCCCTCAGCCATCCAGCGTGACTTTGAAACAACCCTGAATGCTCTGCGTCAGATATTTGCTCATGTATTTAGCAGCTGTTTTCACAAGTTTAGGCAAGTCATTAAGTCTGACTGTATACCCTGTAATCACTAGTGTCCAAAATAAAAAACAACAGACATCTTTAATTCATTTACATTTGCACATCTAGGATTATGCTCCTTCTAAACGTCTGCAAAATCCAGCGTCACAACATGGATAGAATAAATGAAGCCCGAGCATGTAAAGACATACATTTTCAAGATTAGTGGATTAGCGGTAGATTTAAATCTAAATCTTTCCAATAATTCGTCTCAACAGAGGAACTAATGTGTTTATCTCAGAAACCAATAATTTCCATGAATGAGGAATGAATGAATATATTGTGACCTTAATGTATTCCAACTCTGAGAACATGCGTAGACGGCTTTATACCTTTGAGATTTGTGAAAATAAATATGCAATCATTTGGCATTTTAACACTGCGTATGTATGCATAGATTGATCGATTCAATATCCCAAGACTGGGATGTTTTTCAATCTGTAAATATTGCCCTTTAGAATAACAATGTACAGACTTAAACTTTATGCACTTATGCACCTTGCTTCTTTTGTCAAGTCGATCAAAACCAAATAGAAGGGATCCTCTTCCACATTTAGAAATAAAAGCTTCAAATTGAAAGCATGCACGTCCATATGTGAATATTACTTGTAGTAGTTTATATTTATAGCTGGAGAACAAGCGTAGGGAAGTAATGACACAGCATAATGTAGCTGAGTAAAGTATAAAGTAATATAAAATGGACAGTTGCAGGAGAAGTACTCGGATGTTTTTCTTCAGGTATTGATACAATAGTGTACAAAGACTGATACAGAAGAAGTAATGTGTCTGTCCAGTATTTTTTTTTTTTTCAGTTGATTAGCTATTGTCTCTATAAAATGTCAGAAAATTGCAAAAATAAAACTCGATCAGTGTGTCCTAAAGTCCAAAAATGATGTTTTGAAATGTCTTGAACACCTTAAAGAAAATAGGTTTAACATCATAGAGGAGTAAAGAAACCAGAAAATAATTACATTAAAGCTGAAATTTGGATATTTTTCTGTCATATTAAGTTTTTCTTATCAGGAGATTTTATTGTTTCAGCAGCAGTGACATGAATATGCATGTTTTTTCCATTCAAAAAATGGCAAATATATGTAAATTAATACTAACTGTCAATTGTAATACAGTAAAAATCTGTTATATTGAAGTCAGACATTGTAAAAGAATGAATACCATTCCTGAAAATACTGACCTTAAGCTCATCATCTACTATGAACAGTTTGACCTGTTTTTCTGTTTGCTTGTTTTTGGTTAGTGTGTAATTTATTTATTTTTCTGGGACTTTACTAGTTGTTATCTGTTGCTTACCAAAACAGGGAAGTCTATCAAATAAAAGGCAACTTTTTAAAAACTACAGTTAAAAAAATGGTGAAGAAAATGTAAGTTTTTTGTTTTTTTTGTTTTATTTTTATTTTTTACAGAATATTCTCCACGTTTCAGAATAGGGCTTTAATTTGAAGACTAAATCCTCCATGTTCCGGTCCTATCCTTGCTAACTTTGACAGCTGGACGCAGCTGTCAGCGCGCACCCACCCACCCATCCAGCCAAGACGCGCAGCCCTCTCCGGTCAGAGGCGCTGCCCAGGGGCTTGGAGACACCAATTAGAGCTGCTGGACTGAGTTATGCGCACTTCCTCAACTTCATCTCTTTTGTTTTTCTCTTCCTGAACCCCCCTATCCTCTGTCAAGATTCCCCCCCAGAGAGGCTCCACGGATTTGCTGTCGTCCATTGGTCCCCGAACAGCTCGGAGGAGGTGGTCGGTGGTCTTTCTGGTGACTGCCGTCGCGATGGTTCTGCTGGCTCTGGCCGTTGCTGTCCCGTTACTGCTGCTCCGCACCTCTGAGACCTCCGCTCATTACTACGAGATGATGGGCACCTGCCGGATGGTTTGCGACCCGTACAGCCCCAAACCGGGGAGCGCCACCGCCATGGAAGTGATCCAGAACGTGAACAGTGTCGCTCCACAGCCGCCGATGGCGCAAGGGAGCCGCGGGGAACCGGGGCGACCGGGGAAACCGGGACCTAGGGGCCCGCCGGGGGAACCAGGACCCCCAGGTCCGAGGGGACCACCGGGGGAACGCAGCGACGGTAAAGTCGCCTTCCCTGCAGTAACCGGAGCTACGGGGTCTGAAAACAGCGAAACAGACGGTGGGAACTCCACAGGAAGCGGTTTCAGGATCGCTTTTTACGTCGGTCTGAAGAATCCACACGAGGGATATGAGGTGTTAAAGTTTGACGACGTGATTACAAACTTGGGGAACCACTACGATCAGAGCACCGGGAAGTTCACCTGCCATGTGCCGGGGATCTATTTCTTCACTTACCATGTGCTGATGCGGGGAGGAGACGGGACCAGCATGTGGGCCGACCTGTGCAAAAACGGACAGGTATGATTGTCGTGAGAAAAACCACCACCGGGGAGCTGATAACAAACTGGAACCCAGTTTGAAACAGTAGCTGAGGGAACAATTCCGGGAACTGTCATGTTACGAAAACGACCAGAAAAATCCCAATGAGAGAGCTTCACCTTAAGAACAAGGTGGCAATACATAATTAGGTTTAATTAATTAAAAATATATGGACAAAATTCCATTAAAGACTAGGTAAACTTCTCATAATGTGTATTTTACGCACGAAAAGCGCACGGCGCGGCATTAAGCCCGTCATTTCAAACTGCTTGAAACGAGTTACATAACTGCGTATTCAACCGATTTATATCATTATGAATTCAGCATAACATCAGTGGTATTTCTGCTCGTCTCCAAGCCTGTCTGTGTGCTCTGTTTGGCAGCAGCGCTCATGCGTAAATCCCGTTTGGATGAGTCTTGTCTGCTCAGACATTCACAGCTCCAGTTGGATGCGGGGTCAGACAAGAGGCTGAACATCGTCAGTGTTCATTATAGGTGCTGACAGAGAGAGCAGTTCAAACTACGATAAGCAGTTGGGTCATGTTTTATTTTATATTCTTCGTCTTGTCACCCTAACTCCTCCCTAAATTTCCACGAGACGGTTTAAATTTAGAATCTAAACATTTTACGCACCACTGCTGTTTCACTTTGCCTCTCAGGTACATGTGAACTTTTCTGGTCAGTTCCTCTAATAGTCCCGTGGTTATTACAGGGCTTCTCGTTCTTTCTGTGTGTGTTTTTTAAAACCAGGTTCGGGCCAGTGCCATAGCTCAGGATGCAGACCAGAACTACGACTACGCCAGCAACAGCGCCGTGCTGCATTTGGACTCTGGGGACGAGGTCTACGTCAAACTGGATGGCGGCAAAGCTCACGGAGGCAATAACAACAAGTACAGCACCTTCTCTGGCTTTATCTTATACCCCGATTAAACCCACTGCAGCAGGTCCTTGGACAGTAATCATCTCTGAAAAATGTCTCCAGTAAACTACATGATCAAATATGTTTCTCTTGTTTTGCAGATAGGTGCCACATTGACAGACTTATCTGCAGTTCTGTTCATTTACTCAAATACCCTTTTGTACATACAGGATATTTATTTCAACTTGAGTTCAACTGGGGGTTGCTGTCATCGGTGAGATATCTTGAGAAAACTGATGTTCCAGGTAATTTAGAGCTCCCCATAACTGCCCTGGGGGGAAAAAAATGTTACATGGGTGCCCTTCTAAAATGCTTTGGGGAGAATAATACCAAGCCTTAAGACTTCATCACTGCTTTCCAGGCTGACAGGGTCTTACAGAGAACAGGAAAATGCAATGACATAAATGTGTAAAGTGAATGTCGGATAAGCTGATTTGAGAGTAGCCAGTAATGTTGGGCCTTGTTCACAGCAGCACTGGAACCAGTGAAACTGTCTGGCAAAATCATTTCAATAGGATTCCAGCAATAAGTGAATAAACTGAAGAAGGTGACAGACAAGATGCAAGAGTTAGAAGCCGTGTTTCCGTATATCAAATTTGTAAAATGTCACAAAAAATGTAACAAAAAGAAAATGCAAGTTAGGTTTGTTTCCATTAACTGCTTTGGAGTGATTAAACAAGATGGTGGTACAAGCTATGAATCAAACAAACAGAGAAGAAGAAACAAAACATATTTACCACAGAAAAATTGTAAAAATGTCTTGCTTTCAATTGGGCAATTTGCATTTGTTCTTTCATGTCAGCTGGCATTGGCTACTTTCAAGCTCAACTTCATCCAAAAAAATCTTTTATTTTGTAATTTCAAAAACCACAAAGCCAGCATATGAATAAATAAAACATATTTGGGAGGGTGAAATAGAGAAAGAATTTAACTTAATGCAACATGTTACAATGCACGTAAATAATACATGATGGAAACACAGCTAGCAGCACAGGTGCATCTTTGGAATAAGCTGTGAATTTGTTTTCCTGTTAGCAAGCTTGCTAGTTATCAAAACCCTAACAGATCCCTCCCTTAACGCTGTATTGAACTACATAATGCACATTCTCTGGGAACAAAATGTCACAAAAAACATAAAGAACCAGCACAGAGAAAACAGAAGAAGCTAGCTAGCATATTAGCAGTTAGCCTACTAGGGAATATGTGGTTCTAAAGGCTTGTATATATCGTACAAGATTTTAAGACCACATCTTTCACGACAGCCAGACGTGTAGTTTCACACTGACACTTCTTCGCTACTTTTTAAAAAAATTATTATTTTGAAAGTGCAGTTTTATTTATTTTATTTTCCCTCACTAAGAAGCAAACATGTCACCAATATGCATGCATGGCAAAATGGGAGCAACAACTTAAAGGGTAGGCCAACAGTTTTTCACATGCAGCTTCTTTTTTTTAACACTGACAGCCTCCTTAGATAAGTTTTGGAATATATTTTTGCACAGCACTTTGGATTTGCCCCCTTACACAGGAAGCCCGTTTGGAAACGATCTTGTAAAGGCCTCTGTATGAACAGAAGGGATTAATAAAGCAAGCAGTGTTCATATGAGTGTTGTGTGAAGACAGACCTGGAAAATGTGAATCTATCCTTTAAGCAGCCCTGCGTTATTTTGAAAACAGTCAGTGAAACCTGCCAAAGCTGACAGACTTATATCCTAATTGCATTAAGTAAGATTCAAAAAGGTCCTGCTTTGATTGCCATCGCGAGCAAAAACTGTGGTGCTTTGAGTAGTGTTCAGTGTTTCACACAATAACCAGTCACTACACATGGAAGATACAATCTGTACTATTTTGTTCTCATATGTGCCAATAAATACTATTTGACAAAAAGTTTGCTTTGTGTGAATATCTCTATCCAAATAAATCCAATGCAGATGCACCTACACCAGGTTTGAGAGGAGAAATTAAGCATCCGGAAGTTGTAGATAAACAAAATAAGTCATTTTCGTCGGCATGAGGAGACTGTCATTTATCTTCTGGGAGACATTTGGCGTTTTATGTTTCATTTAATATCAGAGCTGCTTCTGCCTGAAATCTGTCTGCACATATTTTATTCCGCCCTTGGCTGAAAACTGTTGCCTGTCTGGATGTGTTGCGTGGCGGCCTACAAACCTTTTCCCTCTATACCGAGTCCCTCAGGTTCCAGGTGCCTCCCCGAATGTCCTTTGCTCCGCTGTGGCTCGCAGACAATTTCAGTCAGCGAGCCTTAAACACAAATCTGCTCTCGTTGTTTACTGCAAACCACTGAAGCTGCATGTATTGTTAAAAATATTTGCATTTTAGTGTATTAATAGGAGGGACAGTAAGCTGGCAGTGTGGCTAAAGAGATCAGAGTAAATCTAGCGGTGGAAAGTAACTACATTTATTTACTCAAGTACTTACAATTGTGAGTTTCTTGTGCTTGAGTATTTCAATTTTCTGCTTCTTTATACTTTTAATCCAGAGGCAAGCATTCAAATGTTTGCTCCACTGCCTTCATTTGATAAGGTAAGTCACTTTGCAGATTTAGTTTAAGTATAATTGGTACCTAAAGTATATTTTGAGGATTATACTTTGGTACTTAAGCACCAATCTTTCTTTTTTAATTCTTTATCTACAGTACTTCTGCACTACGGTATGAGTACTTCCACAAGATCAGAGTACCTCTTCGACCTCAGATTCTTCCTTGTAAGTGGTGTGCTGATGAAACTTAAGTGTTCAGAAAGTCATCATAAACATCCTCAGATATAAACCTGAGTGGAAGCTGCCAGCTCCCGTGTTTCACTTTTGATTAATTTGTACAGAGATTTTCAGATGCTTTACCAGACTCCAAATACTGCTGTAAGCCTTCATTAATATGATGGCTGTTTTGTGTGTGTCTTAGATTTTTTTTTTTCCTCCTCATCCCCTCAGGGACACACACAAACCAGCTGTTTACACACCACTCCTGTCACTTTAAATGGAAATCATGGGAAACAAATATTAGCATGTCTGGTTAGATAAACCTCTATTAAGGTGTTGGCTTATTTTCCTGCGCTCTACAAACTAGCTGTGTCCTCCTCTGAGGGGATTGTGTTATTCTTGAGCTTCTCAAGGAGAAAAAACCCCGGCTGACAGTTGTCATTGCCACTTTTCTGATCAAAATTGTGAAGTGCGCATTATACGGAAAAATACCGGCGTCTGAGAGCCTAGCATAGTGTGATTACATTCATTGGCAATGTTCTATTGAATTTATAAAAATACATCATGTCAGACTTTCCCAGATGGAGAAAAAAATCCTCGGACTATATTTAGCTTGTTGAAAGGGTTCCTTATTTTCATTCCCATTTGCAAAAGCTATTTATCATCTTCCTTTGCTCTTAAACAGAGCTTCAGATTTCTCTTAAAGGAAAATTTGGTTTTACTCATCATCAATGCAGCGAATGCGACTTTGACTTTGAACAAAAAGAAACGAAACAACAGTAGAAGAGCCACAGTTTCAAAAAACCAGACGAGCTGCATCAGGTAAGGAGCACCAGGATGGTATTTCATCATTTACGTGGTTGAGCACTGTGAATTAATCCCCCCTGGGTTGGACTGTAAAGGCAGAGTTCTACCGAACTTCTTGAGATGCCTGAAGGAGAACATGTCGCGCACAACGACCCACACTGCGGCAAAATCAGTGTGACAAGTCCCCAGAGTGGCGACGGTTTTTTTTGACCACAACAACACAATCACTGCTCTCCAGCTACTCACCAAATTTGGTGCCCAGCGACGTTTTCCTTTTTCCCTGAAATTCAAGTTGAACAGCGGCCATTTTGACCATTTTGTTTAGATGACTCAGCATTTATATAAATGGTGTTTGACATGTTTACATAACAGGACTTTCAGAACGCATTACAAACGTTGCAGGAGCGCTGTGAGCGGTGTATCTCTGCACAAGAAGGCTACTTCGATAGGGATGGCGGTCAAATTTAAATCAGATATGGCTTGAGTTTTTTTGATGACATCTCTGATAGATGCTTTTTTGAGCGTGACATAGAAAGTCGCTGCTTCACGATTGTGGGTGACTGCATTAGATGCTACATGTGGGTCAGCTTACCTGCTAAACCACCTGGGTGTTGATCCCTCATCGCTGCATCAACGTTTTCCATGAGGCTCTACAACACAGATTTAAACACAAAGTCAGCATAGAGTCACAATGGCCCCACTGATGGGAAATAAACCTGGTTTATCCCACAGGAACTCTTCACACATCTATTTCATGAGGCAGGCGCATATCAAAAAGACCTTCATCAGGCAAATAATATGATGAAAAGCCTTGCCCCAATAAATGCATCTTTGCAAGTTAGACAAATATACAGGAGTCTGTTTGGAACTTTTTAGGTATACCTGGTTAAAATTTACTGTCATTCCCTAAAAGATGAACAAATAATGCCCTCAGACAGGCGGTTAAAGATGGATGAGGTCTGATATGCTTTATAGATCGTTTTGTATTATAACAATATAAATAGGCTCCATTCACTGGCTGTTTGAGAGGATCGGCGCTCAGATGGGTTGAGATGTGAACCGGAGCGATGATGTCACCAGCGGAGGTCTTTTAAACTGTTTAAAGATCAAAGCGTGATGGCCTTGGAAAGGCTCTCAGCCCCCATCGCAGACACATTTAGGATGAAAAGTGGAGCTGCTGACACCAACTGAGACATCAACAGCAGTACGTGTCACTAGCTGCCTGACGGATGCTCTCACACGCACACACACATATATAAGAACAGGATAGATGATCAAGCTGATCCATCCCCCTCGTCTGGGTGACAGTGAGGGATTGCTGACTGACAGGCGGAGTAGTGAAATCCTCTGATGGATGAGATAAGTGGGGCAAGGCCTCACACACACACAGTGTTCAGGAGAAAACAGCCTGACAGGCAGCTGAGCAACAGGCATCATATTGGAGTAATGATAGCATGTGTCGCCAGGCTGCTGTGCTCCGCCAGAGTTAGAGTCCATGTGTCACGGTGCCACCTTCATTAACCACGATCGCTTTAATTAATCTCTGTGATTATAGAGTTTAATCTAACAATGGAGTTTACACGGCAACACACCGGCATGTTACCCGAACACGTGTTTCCAGCAGTGAGGAGCGGTTTGCTTCGGTTGATTTCAGTGAGCGTCTGATTGCCAAACGGGCATGAAATATTGCAGCCGACAAGCTCTCTGCACAGGCAGCCAATCATCAGGACATTTTTAAAACCTCTCCTCATTCTTTCGCTCCACCGATTTTCTCCCTGCGATGATTGATCCATGTTCATGCCTGAGATGCAAATGCCAGCGTGGCATGAGTGAAATATAAAAAGGGACATCTAAAGAGACCCCCGGAGAGACCGAATGCCGAGAATTCTCACTTGAAAACCTTCTGCTTATCTTCCTCTTTTGTTTATTGTGCGAGCCTTATTCAAGCTGGTGTGCTCACAATGCACATAGCTGTGGGGAGACGAGCGGCCTCACTGGAAAACTAAACAACGGAGGTAAAAACTGAAGAATTGTTAAAGATGAAACTCTGGAGGAAAAAAAAAAATGACTGCACAGCACAAATGAAAAAAGAATTTGCCAAGTGGATTAAGCATTATTCAATAATTTTGTTAAGGAAGATGTTCAATTTTGAGGGACTGTATAAACATCACTAGATGGGGAAAAGGGGGAGAATAATCACATTTTTTTTACAACTGCAGAGCCACTAAAAAGTCTTAGAAGTCACAAACACCAGCATCTCAGGCCAGAGCAAACAGGTGGGTCTATCACAGCTCCCCACTCGCATTACATTTTATTTACAACCAGAAAGGTTGTAAACACAACAGGCAGCAAAAAATAAAGCAGTGATTGCACCTCGACTTCACCTGTTATGTCCATTCTGCATGTGTCTGTTTCCATGGTCTGTTAGAAGAAGAGAGACGAGAAGGTAAAGAAAGGGAGAGCCACAAAACAGCCGGAGAGACTCTCACACTAGGCTGAAAAGAAACAAGTGCACATAAATTAGGAGGGTAACAAATGAAAAACCGGGTGGATGCTGGACTTTTCTCTTTTCCAGGGCAGTGTGGGAGGCCATCGTCACTCTGTTTATTCAATTCAATTCAATTTTATTTGTATAGCGCATATTTATAGCAACAAGTCATCTCATAGCGCTTCACAAAGGCAGAGACACCCAACAATCCAAAACATCTGGATTCCCTATAAGCTTCAGCAGTCCGCAACAGTGGAAAGGAACCAAAAGCCCCCACAGGGGGAAAAAAACCTCCGACAGAACCAGGCTCAGGGAGGGACGGCCATCTGCCTCGACCGGTTGGGTGGATGTGGGATGAATTATACAATTTAGTTTACAGTTAAACAAGTTATTAGAAGTTATTGTCCTTTTGTAACAGGAGGCATCATGGTGGGGCAGCAGGATGCAGAAAGGTGAGGCCAGCGGCTGTAATTCAGGAGCTCCAGATCCAGAGACATCCACAGAGAGAGCAGGCGCAGGAGAACCTCGGGGGGAGTCACAGTCATATGTAATGGTGATAATACAATTATATAAACATATAAGCACCAAGAGGGCCAACAGTTTCAATGGGAGGGCCTCACATGCACGATCATGCACTAACATGCTCACAGGCTGGACTGGCTGCCAAAACATAGACCAGAGAAATTACACACACAAGGAGAGTGACTTCATTCTCTGCAATGACTCCACTATATCTTTACATAGCAGATAGTTGTTTGCTGTTATATTAGTGCTGTATTTATGCTACATATTGCACCTTTAAGTGGGAAGAATGTAGGCCATGCAATGTCTTCGATAGGTTCTTCATCAGAGTAAATTGTGACCAAGAGCTGCTCTTCAGGGTTACTACTATTCTTCACTCTCTAAACGGAGGACAATAAACTTTATTGATCATTTGTTTTTAGGTTGTATGAAACTTAGAAGATAGCAAAGACGGGTCAGAAAACGTAGAGGCGACTGTAACTTTACTTTTTGCTAAAGGGAGAGTCGTCTGACTTTTTTTCTTTGTCATTCTTAGCTGGAATTTGTTACTTTTACAGAACATGGTTGGCAATGAAGAGGACAACAGTCTTGTCTCTATAACAGCCTCTTGCTGTTGCCGTGAGGTTGCCAGGCAACCGGTGAATTTATGGTGTGATGTCACAGTTTTTTTGTTCACCACAGGAGATATAAAGCGTCGACAGAAGTCCCCTCACCTAGGTAGCTGCTGAATTCACGCATTCGCTGGCAGTAATAGCTAGTTGTTTATAATTGTCTCTTCATTCAGAAACACAGTGGTTGGAATATGCAGGATTTTGTTATGCCTGTCAATGTTTTCACGCTTTAAATTTCACTTCTAACACACTTTGAAAGCGACATTTTTGCCTCTTTAAAATATTCAGGTTGAAAGTGAAGTGCAACATTGTAAATTTCTACTTTTATCAAGGATTCTGTGTGCTTAATGTATTTTAAATTGTATTTATTTTTTTAATGAAAAGCACTTTGTAACATTTGTTTTGAAAAGTGCTCCATAAATAAAGTTGATTATTATTATTATACGATAAATTCTTCATGCTTTGCGTCTTTTTAATGGCTCGAGCAGTCGTACCATTTCATTTTTATGCCTCCGCACCAGTGACAGCCGTGGCCAGAAGCATTTTGTTTTCGGGTTGTCTGCCACGTTTTATGATGGCGATATCTCAGGAACGCCGGGAGGGAGTTTCTTCAAATTAGGCACAAACCTTTCACTTGGATTCAAGAATGAAATGATCAGATTTGGGTGTTCAAAGGTCTGCGTGACCTTACAAAACACCCTTTTTCAGTCATAACTCAAGAATTCATATGCTAATTATGACAAAATAAGGATAAAATGATAACGCGGCGACATTGTATTTCAAAAAAAGTAAAAGGTCAGCTTCACTGTGACATCACAATATCCTGCAAAAACCCTTTTTCTGGACATTATTCAATGCCAAGCATCAGGAAATGAAGGGCAGACTGTGGCCATAATTCACAGTTGGTTGAATACTAAATTGGTGACAGCTAATCTTGGGCAACTCATCCTGGGATGAGAGTCAGCACCTCCGTGTCCGACTGAAGCCATGGTCCTCTGCTGGACATCGGTAGATTGCCTCCTCTGGGATAGGGAGGTTGTTTTTCAGGATCTTGTTCACAGGTAATGGGAAAATGAAGTGTGAAGTGAGCATACGGATTAGTACAAGAACAAGATAGTGGACACAAGCTGCTGAAATGAGTTTCCTCCGTATGGTGGCTGGGCTCGGACTTCGAGGAGCTCGGACATCCGGAGGGAACTCAGAGCAGAGTCGCTGCTTCTTTGTGACCGAACTAAGCTGGTTCAGGCATCTTATTCGGATGCCTAATTTGTTCTTCATTTTGGAGGTTTTCTGATCAACTGGAAGGAGACTCCGGCTTAGACCCAGAACTCACTCATGGGTTTACAATCTCATCCGACCTGGAAACACCTCGGGTTCTCCAGGAGGACGTCTGTGATGACTTTAGCTTGTTGCGACCACGAGTGGACCCAGAAAAGCAAAAAAGAAAACAGATGGATGAATGGAAAATCTTGTGTGTCCACCTTGAAGCTGTAGTGTGTGAAGCATCCATGTATCAACAGCTTTCCATATTTGAATGATTTGTCGACTGTCACGGCTACTACAATGAGTTCTGTCAGAATCAGCTTTATCAGCCAAGCATGTGAACATATATAAGGAATTCCATTTTGTTTTTGCTTCTCTCAGGGTACAAACACACTTCAAAGTCATGGCTACATGCACATATGTTTTATGTGTCTGGAGAGACGTGGCAGTAAATGCAGCTTAGCTGGTTGACGGAGGAATACAGCTGTGAGACAGTTTTGGTGGCTCGGTGGTTAGCACCGTTGCCTTGCAGCAACAAGGTCGCCAGTTGGCATCCTGGTGAGGACACCCGGGATCTTTCTGCGTGGAGTTTGTATGTTCTCTACATGCAGCGTGGGTTCTCCGGCTTCCTCCCACACAGTCCAAAAACATCCATCCATCCCTTATCTATACACCGCTTAATCCTCATTAGGGTCGCGGGGGGCTGGAGTCTATCCCAGCTGACTTAGGGCGAAGGCAGGGGACACCCTGGACAGGTCACCAGTCTATCACAGGGCTACACTTAGAGACAGACAACCAAGCACACTCACATTCACACCTACGGACAATTTAGAATCACCAATTAACCTCAACATGTTTTTGGACTGTGTGGGAGGAAGCTGGAGAACCTGGAGAGAACCCACGCTGCACAGAGAGAACATGCAAACTCCATGCAGAAAGATCCCGGTGCCCCCACCGGGACGCGAACTGGCAACCTTCTTGCTGCGAGGCAACAGTGCTACCAACTGCGCCACCTTGCAGCCCTGTCCAAAAACATGTTGAGGTTAAATGGTGATTCTAAATTGTCCGTAGGTGTGAATGTGAGTGTGCTTGGTTGTCTGTCTCTAAGTGTAGCCCTGTGATAGACTGGTGACCTGTCCAGGGTGTCCCCTGCCTTTGCCCTAAGTCGGCTGGGAGAGGCTCCAGCCCCCCCGCGACCCTAGTGAGGATTAAGCGGTGAATAGATAATGGATGGATGGATGGATGAACAGATGGATGGATAGGTGGTAAAACATTGTCACATTTACTGATTTAACACATCAATATGAACAATGTTGAGAGATAGTAGGTGACCAGGTGGTTTTCAGAAGTTCATCAGGACTTAGAAGAGTTCACATGTAGTATTCTGTGTAATATACCATCCTCTATTAATTATGGAAGAGCCTATCAAGTACTAAGTGCAGTTTTCAGACACTTGTGCTTTACTTGAGTACTTTCATTTTATGCTATACTTTATATTTCAGCACATTTATTTCAAATTTACTGGTCACTTTGCAGATTTTATGTACAATAATGGCACACTATCCATCAAATATGATGCATTGTTTTAGATTTAACAGCTCAGTAGTAAATAAAGTGGATATAATGAGTCAAACAGCAACACTGAGACACTCATACAAATTTTGCTTCAGTGGAATTGATGCTCAGGATTACAATTCATATGTTGGATAATGACCCGGCCAAATGCTGACTCACTTCATCTGTCAGTCTGCACTTGGAAAATCTACTCTGCGGTTTAATCGGCCAAACGAGGGGAAACAGAAAGAAAACAAGAAGAGGGTTGGAAAGAAGGATGAGCATCCTTTTTTGTCTCATGGAGGTATATAAAAGAAGAGAATAAAGGCAAATAAAACTGCATCTTGAAGGGTTTCGACTCAGGGTTAAGCTCATTTGGCAAATGGGTAGTTCTACAAACACAATGAGCCTCCAGGTTCTTCTGTCAAATGCTGCACACGGCATCATGAATGTGTGTTTATCCATTCCTGTGACCTTAAGAATTTTTTTTTTTTTTGCTTCTTTTCATCAGGCAGTCACTCACGTCTGGGGTTTTCAGAGATATTATCAGTGCCCTCTGAGTCATTAAAATGAACTGAACTTTTCCAGTTTCTATAGCATCACAGCTTATTGTTGTTGAAACACTTGAAAGGACAAAACTGTGAAGCAGCTGTTCTTCTTTTTGTTCTTACGTTTGATTTGCCTTAAAGCTGAGACCCTGAAATCACTTAACAGAAGAGGAGAGTTAAATTGTTTCAGCTTGGAAAAAAAAAAGTGTGGTTCTATCTCCTCTGCCAGATTGTTTGGGCTAAAACGCACAAGAAGCTCCTTTACAATAACTCACTGACTTCATGTTTACAATTGGGTAGGAAACCCGTTAAAATGTTCACTAGTTAAGATCTAACTATGTGATGAAATAGTAGCAATAGGTTGTGCATGAGGTCACCAAATATATATGGATATATGGATATATAAAAATAAGTACAATACCGAAAAGGTTGAAATTCTAATTCTAATTTTAACCCTAACCTCCACCTTAGTTTAATTGTAATCCTTCCTTTTAATTTTAACCTTTACGTCTACAGTATGTCTCACCCAAACACAGCTACAACTATCCTTTTACAATTACATTTCTATCTCTGTGAGGACATTTGATCTCAGCAATTAAAAAAAAAACTCGCACATATGCACACAAATGATTTACAGGCAGGAAAATGGCATAACTGTCAGAAACATATCTCTGTCTTGTTCTCAACGACGGGCCATAATGAGAGGCTAAAAGAGATCAATCTCTCGAACACACACACACTCCTTCCCATATGCTGTCAGACGTCTTCCACCTCTCCTTCCCCAACCTGCCGCCTCCCCTCCTTCTCTCACACATTTATATCATGATTATTTATGTGCAGCCTCCTCCCTCAGCTTGTCATGACTGACAGTTTTAGAGCCTCCAACATGGGTCCACCGCTCACCTCCTGTCCGGTCTAAAGCTTCCTTTCTCCTGATATGGAGCTAACAGCCTAATTTTCTCAAGATTAAGTTTCCTGGATGATCTTTTTGTAACTTTTTCTTCGACGTCTCTACCTCACAATTTTTATTTGATTGATTTATGACCTAAACTAATGACATCCATCATAATTGGTAGCATGCTTAGATGCTAAGATGGTAAATATCACAAACTTGGCACTCGCTAAGCATCATCTCAGTATGTTAGCATTGTTGTTGTGAGTACTTAACTCAAATCACCACTGTGTCAAAGTGTGGTCTCACAGAGTCGTTAGCGTAGCCGCAGACGATCTCATTTACGTTTGCATCATGCTGCAGATTTGCATGTTCTTGCACTATATAACTCGACAGCAAAAAAGCCAATTCATTTAACTTCACTAACCTGCTTCATAATAATTCCCTTTATAATAGCGAAACTGCTCCAAATGCCTGTCATCTGTCTGCTTTCAAATCTGATAATGACTTATCTGAGGTATCATTAATTTATCAACTGTGTCTCTTAGGAGTATTTTGGAATCCTGTGTCATGCAATCTGTCATATAGGAGAGTAAAGGTTAAATAAGTCATTGGAGCAGGCGGCTTTTATTGTAACAAAGCCAATAAGGACTGTATCTTTTATCTCTCTTCTGGCTGATGACTGTGACAGGCCGAGGATGCCAGATGAGAGAGACGATCCTCAGAGAGTTGACTGAAAGGTTAGATTGGCCCCAGGCAGCATGGCTGATGAGGACACACATACACACACACATGCACGCACACTGAGACCCCCTTTAGTCATGCATATGGTGCTGCTTGATGTGCTTGATGTGTGTCATCACACAGGCTGTTTAATGAGAGAAACAAAAACACCAATTATGCTTATTAGGACACAGCTTTGGAAAAAAAAAAAAAGATGGAGAAAAAGTTATGTGGGACGAATTGTGTATTCATGGCATCTAAAAGGCACACGAGTAGAGATGCTGGCTCTGTGATGGCTTCTACAGATGGAAGTCGCATCTAATTTCACAGCAACACTGTTGTTTCCAACTAAATGCTAACATAACAGGTACAACCATTAACTGTATGTAAAAGATGCCTCCAGGTCAGAAAAGTGAAGCCAATGAGGAAGTGCTTTAATCTGTATTCTATCTAACTGCCAGCAGGTGGCGACTCGTCTGGCTGCATAAAGAGAATTGAGATAATAACCCTACTTCTCACTTGATTTATGATTTCTGTAAACATTTTCCCAAAGAGTTTATGGTCTCCGTCTCTAGTTTGAAGTCTCCTTCGATGCAGCACGATGTTCATTTTGTAAATTATGGTCCCATTTAAAGAGACAACCTCTCCCTCATCGCTTGTGTTTTCAAAAGACCAACATAATTATGGCAAGAATTCCAAAACTGAGGCTTTAAAACGGGAATCCACCAACCAACAGATGACCTCACAGTAACAACGTCTATCTTTTATATACTTACATTTACCCTGTTAACTTTAGCAATGTGGAAAATGAAATTGCTACCAAATGAAGGGACTCAACAAAGATGCTCCAATGCATACTCATGAGGATGATTATCATTGGTCCATATTTCAGCGCAATCGAGCCTATCAATGTAAAGATATTGAATAACAAGACCTACAACCATCCATCCATTATCTATACACCGCTTAATCCTCACTAGGGTCG
>NW_007578157.1:316669-375876 GCF_000690725.1 Stegastes partitus | reverse complement strand
ACCAACTGCACCACCTTGCAGCCCGACCTACAACCAAATGATGGAAAAGTCAAAGAGGATCACCGACGACATTTTGGTTTTATTGTCTGGGAACCATAAAAGTTTGAACAGAATTTTATGGCAAACCTTCCAGTTGTTAGTGAGATATTCCAGAGTTGAAATAATCGTCCCAGGAGGCCCACTTCTCTCACTGTTACTACATACACAGTCTACAAAACATGATCGTAGTAACCATGACATCCGTCTGTGGAGTTTTTTTTTTCGCCTCGAGCTTGGAATTTCATCCCCCTGGTTCACTGAAAATGGACTGGTCAATCACACGGTAGACTCGTTTGAGCATACTTTGATTATCTATTTTGTTGTAAATGGGACTATAATTTACAAAATATAAATCATGTTGTATTGACATAGATTTTGGGACATTGGGACATTGGGAAAACTTCATTTTCTCATAGACTTCTATACACTTAAGACGTCTTTTTGCTCTTAGAAAGAATGCAAATTTGAGCCACTTCTGCCCTGGCGTCACATTTCAGAAGACTATGTCCGTCTTTTAAACACAATTTATGAAAGAAATCTCTGACAACAGCAGCAAACGACGACGCAGAGAGTCTCGGAATCAGGATACACGACTGTCCCGCCGAAACATTCGGCCACCACAACGTCATCCTTTTTGTGTCTGTTACAAAAGTGCATCTTCTTCTATAGTTCTAGCTCAGGTACAGTCACAGTGGATTAATAGAAACTTATTGTTAAAATTGAAGAACATCCAGGCCCATCCAGATGTTGAGATATTTCACTGGATAAGTAAAAACCTAGACATGCTCGTGGCGCTACATGAAAAGTAACTCATCAAGGCGTTTCTGTACAAACCAAGATCACTAGGATTCATCATCTGGGGACGTCGACTGTAAAATTCTTCGCAATGCCGCCAACACTTGTTGAGATATTTCCATCTGGACCACAAAGGACTGATATTGCCTCAAAGAACCAAAAAAAAGTCAACATGTAAAATACGACAGAAGAGAGGGATTTCTACTTTACCCAGACCCATTTGGAGCAGCATTGTGCAGACAGGTGGCCCACCAAAGTGCCTGCATCGATTTAATTTGCCAATTACTAGATGGGGCCCATTTATCATCACCCTAAGCTTTCACAAACTTCTCAGCAAGATGTAATAAGATAAGGAGCAATCTGTCCCCCACTTCTCATTAGAACTCTAAAGAGATCCCCCAAAGCTTAATTATTTATCTGCATTAATATCCCTTCAATTATTAATGATAGGTGAGAGTGTGTATGTGTGTGAAGGCCAAAGATCAGCCTCTGCCTCCCTCCTGATTAATGGATGAGGGAGAGGAGCCCTTCATGTATTATTACTGCAGAGAGCCTGGACCTTGGAGAGAGAGACAGACAGAGAGGGGAGGCTAAAGAGAGAGGGAGGAAACTCAGTGCATGATAATCGCCGTTTAGTATGCAAACATGTCCTTTGTACATTGCTGGCATTTCAATATTTGAGGAGACTTGTGCGGAAGAAAGTGACGGGATTGAGTGCCTCAAAATTGGAAACTCATCCTTGTTTGTCAGGCCTCTTTGTCTCCCATCACAAAAAAAAATCTATTTAAATTTGATGCATGTGCCACAACATTATGAAATGTCAAACAGTAAAAAAAAAAAAAGTGGAAAGCAGTGAAGTTATTCCCCATTTTGAAGCTGATGGCCACTATTTATCACGTGTTAGCATTATCAGCTTATAAACTAACTGGATTTAGACACAACAAACAATTATAAATCAGATAATTGATGTTATTTTGTTATTTATATTTCAGTTTGGGGTGCTTGGTGCTGTTCTACAGTCTCACTGCAGCAGCTGAGATCTGACAGACAGTTGACTTGTTTGACATTATGGTTCTGACACTTTTAAACCAAAGTATTTATTAGGTTGTTTTATAAGAAAAAAAAGTCTTTGCTGTTGGTTTTATTGGATTTGAGTTTTGTTTATGAAGGAAGATAGATATATATATTTTTTTTAGAATAAATGAGATTAAGTGTCCTAATCATCCTTCTTCTTCACACACCACTAATCTCTACTAATAAACGCTCTCCTTTGTGTTGTAACTCTTGTTTTGTGTCTCTTAATTGTCCTGAAATGGACAGAACACCATCAGTAGTTTTACTCTGACATCTGGTGGACACACAGAGTACTGCAAGAATGTGTTTATCCACTAAGACCTTTTAGACATTAAACTATTGTTATCGCCATAAAATATAGTTATTTATATTGTGTTTATTTCATTTTATTTTTGCGTCTTATCTTTTAATTTATTTATGATGGGTTTTTTTTTTTATTTCTTTTGGGGGGTTTTCTGTCGTTTATTTTGTATTTCAGTTTGTTTAAATTTCTTTTTTTTGGTCTTTTTTTTTTTTAGCTTCTGTCTGTCTCTTTAGTACTTAGTTTTGTAGTTCATTTTTGTTTTATTTTTATCTCAATTTTTGTGTGTTTTAACAAACTTTATTTATTTATTTATTTATTTATTTATTTATCTATCTATCTATCTATCTATCTATTTATTTATACATGCTTTGGTCTTCAAACAGCTGTTTTCTGGCCTATTTAAGACTGTCATTGTTTACTGAGCTCTGCATAGACAATGTGAGATTTAAAAAATATATAATTTTATCCTAATGTTTAATATGCTGCAAAACAATTTCTGATAAAATACTGTGGGGACTTTGCATAAATGTTACCTTTTCTTCTTTTCATTAAAACCTACACATGCAAAATATATCTGTCTGCATTTAAAAAAAAATTAAAAGCAGAAGATGTTTCACAAAAATCAGGCCTGAGGTAAAATGATGCTTTAGATATTTTCCCCCTTTATAACCTACATAGTTTACTTTGAATGTGATACAGGCTGCCTCTGTGTATATAAGTAAACGTATATATTCACTAGAAATGTTGAAAAGGTTTCCTTTTCGCAGAATGTGCAGTGGGAGAAATTTTTCTTTTTTTCTTTTTTTAATTAAAGTCAATGTCTAGTTTAACTGTAAACTGAATGTTGACACAGATGTTCAGACACTCTTCTTATAATCGTCCATGAGAATGTGATTTCAAAATAAGGGGCAATAAAATGGCACCAACGATATGTTACTTAGGCCACACTGCGACAAACAAACCTCACAAGTAGGAATACTCTTTTTGTTGTTTTTGAAATAAATAATGTTAAATGGATACTAAAGTCAATAATGGGATCAATGCTTACCTGGTTGAAAAAGGGCATTTACTACTAATACATCCAAACAGTCCTTGAACTTTTTCGAGCAATTTCCCTCTTTGGTGTTGTGAGTTAATGCACTTAATCACATTCTATTGCTGTCTTGCAGGCTTACACATTTGAAAGAGGAAATGTTTAGTCTCGTGTAAAATGCACCAAATGCACAATTCACATTTCAGTCACTAGATGGCGCCACAGTAATGCAGTTCCCTTTAACTGTAGCCAAACTAAGCAGATGTGGACTCAAGCCCAGAAGTTCCCACAGATTCCTGCCAACCATCCTCTTCGATACACTACATATGCATTCTCAGTAATGATTTATTATATTTTGTCCAGTTTGAGAAGATGTCTGTGTAGGTTCTCATCAATCCAGGATCATCCTAAGAGCTTCAGTAACAAACATTCTTCATATGAGCTAAACTAACTGACCAACATCAGATGAAACGACCCATTTTGCTCTTTAACCTGAATGAGCATGAAAAAAAAAAGGGGCCCAAACCTGGTTCAATGGAGTGAATCCTTGGCTGTATTTCCCTTCTTCTCCCACTGGGTGACAGCAGGAGCCAAGCAGCTGCAGAACTCTGAATCCTCACAAGTCTCCACACTGTGATGTTGTCATCTGAGACACTCTCTAATCTCTCTGGTTGTTTGAAGACAGACCACATTAAAGCACCTTAAAGAGAAAACAAAAAGCAAAATCTTAACTCATACTTAAACATATGCATACATTTTTTTTAAAAATGTCACAGAGCTTCAGTTTTATTTAGGTTTTTGGGTGTGTAGAAAGAAAATATGAATAATAATTTGCCCATGTACATTTATAGGTCAAAGAACTGCATATATTTTCTGATCCAATCTGAGTGATGTGGGTTTTTTTTTATTACTTAGTACTTTTTTTTCCCATTTGTGCTGGCTTTTGCAGGAAGAAAAGTGTGATTTATTTTTTACACAAAACTTAATCATCATGGCTTATTTCTTTATTAAGAATATAATTATTGTAACTTTTTTTTAAAAGAGTGCATCCATTTGAAACCACATGGATCAATTACTAGAGATAGTGTCACACGTTTAAAACACACATCAGGTTGTGATTTTTTGCAGGAGTGTCATTTAAACAGAGAATGAAAAGAAAAGAAGAGATGAGGAGGGAGGAGGGGGGGAAACAAAAAGACAATACAAGAAAGCTTTAGTTTGAAGCTCCACTGTTCAATCAGCTCCTAAAAACCCACAAACTGGAATTCTGTGAAGAAAAAAGCAGTTCAGGTGCAGCCTACACACACTGTCAGAAAGCTTTACATCAGCTTCAGCAAAGAGGCTCATCATGACTCTGTGTGTGTGTGTGTGTGTGTGTGTGTGTGTGTGTAGCAGCAGCAGCTCCAGTATATAGGCTACTCAATAAAAGCCGGGCTGCGATCCGTCAGTGCATTTATCATCCTATTACGGCGACAAATCCGGCTCCCAATACATGAAAGGTAAAATGAATTACCAACGTTAAGCCGTCAATAAAGTCATTTCTGTAAATGGTGTCTCCGAGGGCCTCCGCTATTATTCAACAAGCTTTATCAGCACCTTGGAAATTACGTGGCTTGTAGCGCGGCCCCTGCTTCACTTTGATTAAGGGCCCTGCCAGGCACCGGTGACAGCGCTTTTGACTCGGGTTTTATTCAGGCCCCCGCTCCCCGTGATGAACACCGGGCACATCGGGCGGAATGAAGACTAATTAAAAGCTATAAATTATCTTTTGCAGCCCCTCTCAAGGAGCCTCTCGTTGCGGCGCCAAGATAAGAGCAGACTGAGTGCTCATTTAGCCACAATGGCGCTGCGGCTAAACAGCATATTGATACTGTCCTAATTGGAATTTAATTAAGTAGCCATGGCTTCCACACTCCGGCCTGTGGGATAAAGATTTCACTGAGTTAACCATCAACACGCTGTCGCTATTATGACTATTAATATTATTATTTCAAATCGCCAATTAGAGCTCGATGGCAATTTTATTCACTTTTTTTTTATCCTCATTGTGGCTCTATAAACTTCACTTCTCCACTCGGATATTTTTCATGCTATATGAATGTAAAGTGTTGTTTTGTGGTGATAAATTGTCAGAAATCTTTAGGATTGAATCAAAAAATGACAGCCTTAATGCAGGAGGGGTGTGCACATGCAGCGAAAGAAAGAGAAAATGGCCGAGACACTGTTTAGACTGAGAAGCACTTGTTTTTCCTAAAATAGCAGCTTTCCATGTCAATATGATCTGGTTTAGGTTATTTAACTGCAGCTAATATCTAACAAAAACAGAGGCTTGATAAAAGGGCAAAAATGAAGAATGTGGACCTTAATAGAGTAAAATGAATGTAATTTTCTTTTTAAATAATATAGTTTCCTTACACGTTGGGTAAACCGGGTGAATATGCCCCAGCACCACCATAATCCCCCTCCTCACCACTACACATAGGTGCTTTCTGACATGAAAGCAGCCTAAACAGCATTGGAATCCTTTTAAATCAGAAGAAGTGGGTTAGAGGTGTGTTGATGTCACATTTTGACAGCATAAAATCAGCCTCTGTTGTTTTTTTTTTATTTCTAAGAATATACACATATAGAAACTTTTTACATGAGAATCATGTAGAAGCTTTTTCTGTAATTTGAACAAAACAATAAAAAAAAATCTAAAACACTTGTAATATATAAATGTGTAGGAAGAGGACTTTGAGGTGCAAGATTCTCTACACTGTAAGCTACTATAATAAATTATAATACAGTAAAGGTGCAGCTTTTTTCCTTTATCTGGGAACTTCAATTCTAAAATAATTTCTGTATCTAACATTTATGTTGGAGGAGCAACATCTAATTTGAAAAATAAAAGTATTTTTTGTTATGCACATTTCAAGTTTGTATGAATCAAAATGACTCGTGACGAAATGGTATCTTCCTCAATAGCCCTTTCAATATTTTAAATTTAGTTTTTTTTTATTTAAAAAGAAGTACAGTCATCACGATTTAATTACCTTCTACATGTGCAAGCCTGCTTCTTGTGCACATATTATATTGATATTTATTCTTGATTATTTTTAAATAAAAGTGTTCTTAAGGGGGGTTTCGTCACACCGGTTTAGCCTAATAATTAATCTGTTAAACTCTAAATGAAAATAACAATGAGTGTTTAAACGGAAACCTGTGCTCTCTGTGTTACATGTTTTTTTTAATGGTGGCTGTTGTTTTTGTTTTGCCGTGTGTATGCACGTGCGCCTCACCCGAAATCGATCCAACTGCGCGCGCGCGACGTGCGCGCGTGTGCCCAGCTCCCGAGCTCGCCGATTGGCCGCCGCCGGCGACGACGGCGAAGGTCCTCGGCCCTGATTGGCCCGTCGCTCGCGTGTACGCGCACACGTGCTTGCGGGCTGTGAGTAAGAGAAAGGGGAAAACACAGATAACGGTTTTAGGAGAGTTTGCGGAGACGCAGATATTATGCTGCACCGCGGAGAGGCAGGGGAGCCGCTCTGAAGCCGTCCACTATGCCCGGTCTCCCAACACTGCCAGGGGACGACATGCCGCCGCTGTAGGTGACTCTCTCAACCAACACAGGTGTTTTATTCTAGCGAAACGGTTTGTTTTTACATGCTGTCCGTCTGACTTGGATACGGAAGGGGGGCGGGAGAGCGAGCAACAAGTGGAGTTTGGCGTGGAGAGGCCGACAATCTCTCAGCAGCTATGGAAGAGCAGAAGGAGCCCAACAGCAGCAGCCGGGACTCGACCGAGGAGGAGAGCATGTCCCTGTCGCCGAACCTCCCATCCCCTGCCATGATTCTACCCCACCAGGCCGCCCAGCAGGCCCACAGAACCACGAACTTTTTCATTGACAACATCCTCCGGCCGGACTTCGGCTGCAGGAAGGAGCCGAGCTACCGGAGCCAGACGCCGGGCAGGGAGAACGTGAACCCGCTGGGAGCGAGGCCGCCGCACGCCGGCAGCCTCTGCTTGGACTCCAACTGCAGCAGCGACAGCACCTCGTCGTCGCCCTCCTCGTCGTCGTCCACCTCGTCGTCGCCTTCGTCCAAGCAGAATTCGTCGAAGCAGGGCGAACCGGCGAGCAACGGGACTGGCAGATACGCAGACAGCCCCTCGTCAATTATGGTTATGAGTGGCAGCAATGGAGGGTCTCCGCCCACCATGAAAGAAAGCCAGCCGCTGTTGTGGCCCGCTTGGGTTTACTGTACGCGGTACTCGGACCGGCCCTCATCTGGTAAGGCGCTAGTAGTCCCCGAAACACACCGAGTGGGGTGCTTGAGTGCTGGGGGAACTTTTTTTGATGGGTTTTCCCTTCTGTGTTAAACTCCTTTTTGCACTTTAAAAAAAAGAGGGAATTTAAAGCTGGAATATCAATAATTATTCTGTAATGCTTCCTATCAGCCAATCAAAACAGAGGATTTTTAAAAAACGCTAAAAGCCACTTTAAAATAAACTATTAAACAGACAAAATAAAAGATTATTTATATGAAAACAGTGAATAAAAGCAGCGTAAATCTCAACAAAACAGCCATTGCTTATTTATTTCTACTTCCAAATTACATAAACAAATAAAAGTAAGAGCCATAACTGTGCATTATGCTTTAGAAATGTGATGTCACGCCTCTGTTGTTGGTATTGAGAACAATACAATTTATTTTGGCGCGTATTTCTGCACAATATGCTCACATATTGTCATATATGTGAAACATGGAAATGATGGGAAATACATCTGAATCATTTGGCTTGTATATGCAATAAAAATACAGGAACGAATAGCTGGAATACTAGAAAGCAAGAAGCCAACAACAACGCCAGACATTCACCGATTATTATGCATTAATTAATGAGCTTAGCTACTAATGCGTTTTATAAATAGCTTATTGAAATGTGACTTTAAGGGAAGACACAACATCACACTCACAAGCCTTTACTGCCATTTGTAGATCCATTATAAAGCAGATTACAGTCCATCTGAGAGAGATCCAGCCTCAGGGCGTCATTTTTTATTTTCCCTCCAGTTAAATTATGCCAGAAAAACAAAATCTGTTACTAAACGCAGCGTTTTTTTTTTTTTATTATTATTATAACGTGACAATTGCTGAAATTGAATATATACAAAATACGCGTGTCAGAGAGTCCGCCATTGTTGTAGTTTCAAAAAAGAAATATAGAGTGCAGACGAAAACATTTGGTATCTTTTATAAATGCCAGCTTGATATGGGTGCAGAGGATGCATGGTGTGTTTGGAGACATATTTGAAAAAGATGTGGAGGACTGTGAGGCACAGAAGTTAAACAGCTCTTAAATAATACTTCTAAACATTGAACGAAGGCTGAGTCGTCACTGTAAATGCTTCTGATGGTTGTTAATCCAATTATACATACAAGAGATTTATGGTGTTTATTACCTGTAGCAGTTTACACCGATGGTGATGATGTTTTTAATGGGTTTTAATAGTCGATTTAATGATTGTGCGTAAAAGTAAAGGTCAAAGGCCCTCCCGCTGCTTTCCTGTTTTATTGTGCTTTCAGTCTTTTCTGGGCCTGCAAGCTTTCAGTCACTGCACCAAACGAGCAGTCGCATTAGATTATTAAACATATTTGCAGCGTTTACCGGTAAATCACAGTTCAGTGAAACATCCTCCACGTTTCGCGGTGCTCCCATTACGTTTCTGCTGCTTCAGCTCGATTTGAAGATGCGTTCAGGCCGCATTTACATCAACACCGCGCCGCGCTCATGTTTATATGATTAAGTAATCACAGCGCTGGATGGAGTCCATTTATTGTATAGCGGGATCTAGGGGGGGATTTTGGGGGAGAAAACTGTGATGATGTGGACTTGTAAAGTCTGCAGAGACTCTTGTCAAAAGCAACTTATTTCATTGGAGCCGTGGCAGCGGGTTGCTGCTTGTTTTGGCGACGTAACAAGGCAGCATTAGATTTTTACACAAAGGCCCGTGTGGATGTGAGGCAACCAAAATTTCTAAAGCTGTTTATGTCAGCTGAACACGATGAGGAGACCGAGATGAGGCGATGAGAGCATGGTGACTGTTTTCTTTATTTTTTTAAAACATGTCTCAGGATAACATTTTAAACCCTCCAGCCTCTAATAACCCATTTTTTTGGCCTCGTGTTTATTTGGGTATTTCTCCAGTGCAGTATGCTCTCTTGTGATTGGCTGATTTATCTTAACAAAGTCACACATGCGAAGCAGGCGTATATAAGAAGATGCGTGAATGTATTCCAATGTAAGAGCTACATCGCTGTATAGTCCACGCCGATGGAACAGTCCCACGCAGCTTTGTTATCAGATTTAAAAAAGAAAAGGGGAGACTGAAATCACTGTAAATCTGCTTCTACACTCATTACACTGAGGTAGCAGCCAGACAGGTTTTTATGTTGCGTGAAAGTTAAATTGCATTAATGAGACACTGACTTGTTGTGGTTTCATTCATTATAAGTTATTCCTGGTTTGGGACGCAACAAAGAAGACGTGCCATTTTTTGTGTAACATAAGAGTCCACGTTTAATGTTAAAAGGATATCTTTACGCACTGACCAAATCATCCATACAGAGACAGTTTGGTGACCTACATTTGAGCATACTGAGCAGATAATAAGACGCTATCATCAGTCACCAGCGAGACGCTGCTCAGTCGATACAAGCTGCAGCTTCCATGCGTCTTTCTGAGCAACTTTACGCACGTCCTCTGTGACACTGTGTCCATGGTCCAGCCTTAGAATAAATATTTTATTTCCATTGTTGTTTCCACGCCAGGCCCAAGGACACGGAAACTGAAAAAGAAGAAGAGCACCAAGGAGGACAAGCGGCCCAGGACAGCGTTCACGGCCGAGCAGCTGCAGAGACTGAAAACCGAGTTCCAGGCCAACCGGTACATAACGGAGCAGCGGAGACAGTCTCTGGCGCAGGAACTCAACCTGAACGAGTCCCAAATTAAAATCTGGTTCCAGAATAAGAGGGCCAAGATTAAAAAGGCCAGCGGCTACAAGAACGGCCTGGCCCTGCAGCTCATGGCTCAAGGACTTTACAACCATTCAACGACCACCGTGCAGGAGGACAAGGAGGAGAGTGAATGAGGGGCCCGGACACTGCTCTTGCTGCAGGGCCGCTGCTCACTCTCTGGGCTTTTGGAGATAATGAACAAACAAAACAAAACAAACAAAAAAAAAATGAACTGGAAAGTGGGGGAAACGCTATTTAAAAACACAGATTTCTGTTTATGGTAACAGTATATGGACATAATTATATAAATGAACGATCGTTATTAAAGTTTATATAGCCACACAGTTATCATGTTGTATACAGTATATTTAATTTCAGGCTCATCCGGATCTTTTCTGTGTGTTTCACTGTTTTTAGGATTTGGCTCTATAGGTTTATTGTGGTCTCATGTCCCCCCCTACCCCCCTCTTCCTCCTCATATTTGCGCCATATTTTCCTTCCACACATCAGTCCGCAGACGCAAACAAGCCAAAGATTTTAATATGTTCACATGTAGTCTGAAATAAAAAAAGAAAAAAATAAGAGAGAGAACGGTAGATCGGTGGACTAAATTATTCTTTCTTTCATGCGTTTCCACACACGAACAAAATTAATTAAATATAAAATGAACTGCTACGATATGCCACGGTTCCTTTATACCCTAATGTAAATTTAAAGCGATTTTTCTAAATTCTTCTTCTTATTATTAGAAATCTTATTTCATCCCTTGAGCTACATCAGCAGTCACTCTGCACAGAAAATGAGGACATAAAAATGGCAGCACACCGTCTAACACACGTTTAAAGGAGCAATCCGTAATTAACAACATGCTTTTAAATTATTTATCACGATATAACCGAGAAATATTTCGATTTTTGGATGCTTTTGATTTTTAAAAGATGTTCTGGTTAGAGACTGGAATATAACACACACACACACACACACACACGCACACACACACACACACATTTCAGAAGCCTCCCACAGTTCTCCTTTCACAGACACTGCTTGGTTAATGGATAACATTTCGCCTATTAAAACTATTCTGGGCATTTACAAGTTTCCACATCCCTGCTAAACTTTCATTCAGAGAAACTTCTCGCTTAATGAAAACGAAGAAACGTGTCAGTGTTGGTGCTGCACGGACGCTGACGTCCTCTCAGTCTCGGGCATGTTTGGGAGAGAAACTCTTGTGTCCTGCAATTGGCCTGATGTGACCTCAGGTTCAGGTTTGAAAGGGTCACATGGTGAACCCAGTGACATGGCGTGTGTTTGTTGTGTGTGTGTGTGTGTGTTGCACTCCAAGGTCAGCGAGAGCAGACAAACTTACGGGCCTTTGCATAAATTTGTCTGATTATATATGTACAACAAGGTGTGTATTTTCTTTCTCTCTCTTTTTTAAAAAAAAATGCCATTTAGATTTTTTGTTATTATTTTTTTTGCTACTTTCACTTTTATTTTCTTAGTGTGAAAATGGTTCCTTTTAATCATCTCCAGCAATGTGCAAGAAGAGGTAAAATATTACAAGTCTGATGTAAATTAGATGAGGGTGGGGTCTTTAAAAAAAAAAGACAACTGGATGATTGTTGTATTTAGAATAATATGATCAGCAGCATCTTTATATCAGCAACAAAAACAACACAAGCACACATGTGGCTACTGTGTCATCTTGTTTCTTTCTTGACACGCTGTTTTTATCAATTAATTAGAAAGCAAGCAAAAAGGTTGACAATCATCCAGTTTAGTTCTTTGTATTTTTGACAAGTGTGTATTGTTTCCTTTTTTATTTGTGCAAAAAAAATCCTTCCTAAAAAAAAACAACAAAAAGCAAAAAAATAGGACCAAATGATGCTTATGAAAAAGGCCTGTAGGTCATTTTTTTTTCTTTTTTTCCATGCCGATTTATTTCTCATTCCAGTGAAATCCTTATTCTTTTTATAAAACACACACACACGCATGAGCAGAGATCTCACCTCGAGTGTATTTTTGATTTCGTCCAAAAGTGACTGAGATACGGAGCGCCGCTCTCCTGACTCTTCTCTCAACAAGCCGGCTGATTTATATTGTTTCTGTTTGTCGCTTCCATACAACCGATCGCAGATTCGGATTATTTAATTAAGAGCTAACGAGCCTGCAGAGGTCTGCAGCGGAGGAGTTCACGGCCTCCGCGTTTCAGGCTTTTTAATTATTTCAAGTGGCGCCGCTGCGTTTGTGTTCAGCTCTGCCTATAGAGCAGAGATTTAATAAGCGCACAGTGTTAATAATTGATTTCAATAACGACGACCAGGGACTCGCTGTCACTTTGTAGGCAGGTTATTCCGCAGGTTTCAGATTTTAATTAACATTTTTTTTTACATTGACCTTATTTGTTTGTATAGCCTATAGTGATGGAGAGCAGAGAATACACACTGGTACAGAATTATTTAAGGAATGAGCTACAAAAAAGAAAAGAAAAAAAAGATTTCCCCCTATGATATAGATTTTTTTTTCTTGTTTCCATCTTGTGGTGCAGACAAACTGGCCCATAATAACTCCCCTGCAGCCAATCAAACCTCCAGGGGCCTCACAAGTAATATTACTACTAATTTAATGTCACTATTCTCTAACATTTATGAATGAATATTCAGGGCTTGATTTCAGTTTGGCACAGTTAAACATTAGATGTGTGTACGTCCTCATGCAACACAAAACATTAGATGTAATATTTCTCCAGGAACTAAATGCAAAGTGGTGGATGTGTTTAGAAAACACACACAGAGGCCTGATGTGATCCTGAACGCAGCCTCTCTGGACCATCTGGCCTGCATGTGTGACCAGAGGTGAAGAGGCTTCCACGGCTCTTCACGGTCAGCTAAACCCTGTAGCTCTAATATTATAATGATAGTTTGATTCCCCGCTGTGAATGCGGAAGAGGGTCTTATGACAGTGTATTTAAAATTCATACAATTATGAAACAGCGAGAGGATTTCTCTCTCTCCCCCCTTCCTCCCTCCCTCCCACCTTGTCATTGAGGAAGCCGAGGGTTTATCTGTAAAACAAAGAAAAGCCAGGGATCGTTTGCATAGTTAGCATAGTCTGCCTCGCAGGCACAATATGGATTTAATTTATATGCAAATGAAAGCAATAAAAGGAGAATACACACTGGAAATCTCAGCCGTTTAAAGGGGGGAAGAGTTGGATTCAGAGCAGGTACAAAACGGAGCCCTATCAGCCTGGACTGAGAACAACGGTGTTATATAATATCCAGAAACTGCAGCACTGCACTGGTGTAAAAAAATCCACACAACAGGGCAGAGAAAGTTAAATAAGAGTTTCATTATGGGAGAAGTTCATGAGGCAACAAATGCAGCAGCAGCAGCAGACATGATCAAAGAGGCTGGAAACAGTGAAGTGGGGTGTTTCTTTCACACCACACACACACACACACACACACATCATACACTTCACTGTGTTGCATTGCTTTCTGCCAAAACGTGCAGCACTATTTGCATCGCCTCAGAGAGATATCAGTGCAGGGTGAGCATTTACACTTGAAGCACTTATGCTGTCATTGGCTTTTGATAACATTTACTACATTTATGGCAGCTGCAGTTATTCTTTCTTAAAATCAATTTGGAAATATGTTTGATTTGTTTGTAGATGACGCACCCTGAAACCATTTAAAATAATTCACACTCACCCAGCATTTAAATGTGATCGTTGAAAACACATAATAAAAAAGCATTTCCAAAGGGATCAGAGAGTTTATCTGACAACAATTTAGTGCTTTTATTTTGGTAAAACATGCATTAAAATACATGCATTTCAATTAGCTTCAATGTTGATCCATCAGGCACTTATAGAAGTCATTTCTGCATTAATGTTAAAGGTGACAATGGCTAAAATGTACATTCCCAAGAAAAGAAAATCTACATGAGCGTTCTTTATATTTGTAGCTTGACAAGTTTTCTGATGCTCCCCACTGCAAATATTCTTCCAGGGCACTATAGAACGAGCGGCTATACTCTGAGCACTGGACGGTGACAGTACACAAAGTGGGGTCCCCCTTCAGAAACATGCAGGCTCACCACCTGCCAGTCAAACAAAAAACGGGGGTGACCCCAGCAGTGTGTGCAGTTTAAGTGTTCACAGTGCTGTTTACACGCAGCTGGAAAATACATGTCAGCGTAGGAGTAGGGAAACCGAGATGAACATAAACACACATGCACAATAAAATGCACCCATGCAGAGACATACAAGTAGATACAAAAAGGCCTCAAAGGAGCATGCACACACACACAGCCATTTAAAAGAGCTTCTTAGATCACTACTCTGTGACCGTGGTGGTGCTAAGTAGACAAGTTTAAAGTAATTCCTTCCCAGCTGCTGCCTCCACAAGAGGAGGGGAAACAAAGAGAAAGAGCCTCTTCATGTCTCTTCAACTTTTTTACCTAAATTACTACAGATGCCCAGCCGTTCCCCATCACGTTGCCCTTTCTACACAAGCGCACAAAATTGCAAAATTTGTCACAGTGTGAAAACAAAAAGCACTCGCAAGTAAACACGCCACGAGAGAGCAGAGCTCTTCTTATTTGTTTTGCTCCTGGACTAACATCCAGAAAATGAAGTGCATCACATTTAGCGGCTCATCCAGCTGCATGATGCAACGCTGTGTTCATTTGTTTCATTAAACATCTGTTTTAGCCGAGCGTGTCAGTGCTCTGTCTAGTCGGTAGGAGACGTCTGTGGCACTGAAAGCGACTGCAATTTCAATACTTTAATTTTAATTATTATTATTTTTTCATTCTCTATATTTTTAATTGTATTTATACACAAGCAGAAACAGGGATTACAGAGAAAACAGGCACAGCGCCACAATATTGTAAGATTAAGCTACACTTATATTTACTTAAATTACAGAAAATAAACTAATTTGAAAAATAAAAATAAAAAAGCTTCAATACACAAGACACAGCAATCTATATGGAGCTGGTGTAAATGATATAATTTGCCTTTATAGATGCAATTATTGAGCACAAAAAAGGAGATAACATAAATAAAAACCTACACCACAAGTACAAATGAAGAAAATTAATTATATCCTGCAATGATCTACAGGGAATGCAAAGGGGGAAACATTATAACACACATATTTGCTGTTCTTTTAGTTGCTCGTCCATTGAAGCTCCAGGAAAATGAGTGTTACAGGATCATTTGCATTAACATCATCTCTGTTTCAATAAATGTTTGTATTTACATTAAAATCATGCAATGAATTCAATTATATTGAATACATTTAAATAAGTGAATTAAAGGTAGCAACACACCACTGATTCCACTAGCTTGAGTGACAAACTCTATGCTAACTAGAGCTTTAGTCATTGCTATGCAAGCTAGTTAGCATTACCATTAGCAAGAGTTTTTTATTTTTATATTCTCCACCATTACCAAATATAGATACTGCTTCTTTTTTAATAAATTGCCATAACAAATTAAAGAAAAAAAAGGCCATCCACCAAAATACATATTTTAAATACCAGATAGCCAATAATTTATGTCAAAATTTTGTTTTTAGCTTGAGCTAAAGCTAACTGTGGCTAGCTAGTTTTTACAGCACAGGATGCCTCTATTGCTTAAGCTTCGTAGTTGAAGTGATGGCGGCTTCTAAAACCCACAAATGATCACATTTGCATGAGGTTTTCATTGAAATTCTATGTTGTGATGGTATAATAATATAGTAATGGTGTTAAGGCTGATAAATAGAGGAATTTTTGGCGCCACCCAGAGAGGAATAGAATCGGAAAGAATAAGAACTGAAAAATTTTCATATTTTTTAGGCAGTTATGTTAACTGGGGCTTCATTTACTCGAGCAGAATGTGTATTTTTGTTTATGAAACTGTCAGAAAATGCTCAGATGTCTGTCAAATAACTCACTCCTTGTACTGTACATGGACCAGTCCTGCTTATTGTGGAGCACAGTCACCCCCTAAAGGCCCATTGTGAGGCAGGAAAAAACCCTGGATTGTGTAACGTAGCTGAACTTAGCGATGAGCACGGAAGACAAATATCAAGAAGTTTAAATTACGTTTCCATTCGGGAATGAAGTTTGGCTCCTCGCATATTATTGGTTTGTCTTCGAACTGCCGAGAGGTCAAGTCCTCGTGCACTTGACTGAATAACATTTGCAGTGTGTGTGTGATGACAGTGTCGATGTGAGAGTCAGTCAGCTTTCAAAGAATCAGCAAGAAGGAATTTCAAACCACTTGACCCTCGTCTTGTGTGAGCGCCTTTTCTTCGGGACGACACATCGGTTCTCACCACGGGGGGAAGTTTACTCGTGAATTATTGTGGCCTGTCAACGGGACCGCACTATCTCAGACACACAAACAGACAAAGGTGGCATTGAGAGGGAACCTCCCACAATGCAGCTGAGCGTCCAGGGGGCTCTCTGCTCCAACAGCCGTGATCTCACCGAGCTAAATCCAGATTACATGGAGGATATACACAGCGCCACTTGTTTACTCTGCCCATCAGGGGGTGATTTGAGCAGAGTGGGGGTGCAGAGAGTGATGGAGGAGGGAGGGCATCAGTTACACACAATTTGAACTATTCACCGAAAAGTGAAACAGCAACTTTTTACATACCGAGCTGCACATAAATTGTCTAAAAACATAAAGATGCTTCTTCGTATCATAACATAAAGTTCAAATCTCTCTGGGAGCCACACAAAGGCTGGTTTCAATCTCTGTAAAAACTTTTCTTGTGTGAAGGGAGTGTTTTCACTGTCTGTTTTAGAAGTAAAAAAAAAAAACCCACTGAAACTGCATAAATCAAGTGTCCAAATCTATGTGTCACAGGGATGAAACTGACATTTTTTGGTGCCTGTGAACTCAATCTTCTTTGACCGACGCTGCATTTTTTTCCAAGTCGATCTGGTACAAAAGCATGTAATTTCCCAATACATAGCGTGCTACCGAGAAGACGACGCACTTAAGGACAGTTATTCCGCTCTAATTAAAAAGCATGCGTCAGGAAATGACAGTGTATCTCCAGCCGCAGCTATGTGGCGGACAGAACATCAATTCAGACTGCTGGCGAGTGCTTTTTAATCTGCTTCGTCATGCAGCACATTAATCAGTGTGAGACTTTGCAGTCGGACACATTGGAGGTAACACAAAAGGAAAAGATGTGCAAATGTATTTATTTTTTCATTCGTATGATACAAGAAGAGGGAACACAAAGGGCATTTAAAGAACTTAAAATGATTTGTTTTCGGGAGCTTCTTCTAAAGCGACGCGTCAGTCGCACATCTTACGCTCTTCTTCTCTTTCTGATTGAGGCATGGAGATGGGCACACACTTCTTCCAGTGAGAACAAAGGCAGAGACACCTGGGATTCCCCTGTTGTATGGGTGGTCACACGCACCTCTGCCTCTTCTTCATGCCTTCCACATGTGGAAGCACTTTATCTTCCCACTGCTTCTCTCTTTCTGTTTCACTGTCTCTCTCTCCGACTATGTGTGTGTGTGTGAACCGGTTCACTCCACCAAGAAAGCTGTGATGGTCATCAATGAAAACAGTGATCCCATCCGCCGGCCCCTTGAGAGGCTTCAGACAAGGGTTTTGCTGTTACAGCTATGCACAACATTGTCTGGGAGATTGTCATGTTGGTCAACTTCGCCATTAGAGTCAATCTTCTGTCTGCAGCACTTGAGTCACAGCCGGGCCCGTGAGCGTGTTTTTCCTCATCATTCTTTGCTAAAAAATAAAACAATGGCCGACTTACGTGTTGTCCGTCTGGCTGGCTACCCCCTCTCACCCCTCGTCTCACACTTCAAAAAGCTCTCGTGGAGCTCTCCCCTCTCCCGCTCATCCACTCCGTCTTTCATCGCGGCGGCCCAGAGGTGGCGAGAGGTGATGCGGGGAAGCGATTAGTCATATTCAATTTACATACGGCTGTCACAGAGCTCCTCCAGGCTGAGCGCTGATGTCATCTGTGCGTGGGGCCCTCTGTGGCCACCCGGCGTATGGGAAGACTTCTCGCTGTCATGGGGGGGGGGGAGAAGAACCTTCCCCCTGATGGGACCACTATCACTGATCCAGTGGTATGATGAATGTGGAGCGGCACTTTTGTCTGCATGTCTGCATTTGTACATGCTGTGAAATTTGTGCTTTCCCTGTATGTGTGTGTATTTCACATAGCGTTGGTTCTGTGTTGAGTGACAGGCGGGAGATTTTTTTTTTTTTTTCAAATCTAAACTGCAATTACATCATATATGTTAATTTCTTCTCAAAAATAGAAAATGGCACATGCTGATTTAATTTGAACTACAATTATTTTCTCAAAACTGTGCTGCTCAAAAACAAGAAATTGAAGTTTCCTACAGAAGATGGTGCCTGATTTGTTCCTATGAAAATTACTCACCAGCACGTTTGCCAAAAACTGTGTTTGTATGGATCACGCTTCTGGCCGACAGCATGATGTTCTTCTGCAGTCAAGCCTGCAGCGAGCATCCGAGGCTTACTATTGGCTGCCTATGTGAATGCATTAAATATGATTAAACAAGCATGTAAATGATCATCCATAAAATGCTAGCGATATGTCCAGTGACAGACTCTTCATTAATAGCAAAAAGGAAGTTGTTTGACAGAATGTTGAATGATTTCACTGAATGCATCACATGCAGGCGGCCATGACAGCACATAACGAAAACAACGTTTGGTTGCACGAACAAACTCCCAGGCAGTCATATCTCTTGATGCGAGTGTGAAGGAACCCCTCATCCTCCATTGCTCTCCATGTAGCTTCCATGCAGGTCCTCAGTGCCACAGTGGTCCACGACACCAATGTCAATATGGGCTTAGTGGTCAAAAAAACATCCACGACTATAAAAATAAATAAATAAAAAACGATCAATGCATGAAGGCTAACCAAAGTTACGATGTGCTCTATTTAATGTGTCTACTTATAAAACAATGGAAGAACAGGATAATCATTGTGTATATTTTCATTTATCTTTCTTTCCACTTTATCATCTTCAACCTAACGGCATGAACAGGTTCTACCTGTGAACACTTTGTATGTAATGTGTGTTCATTTACCGTACATGTTAAATGAAATGTGCACACTGTCTCAGGATTTCAGCGCTAACCCTGTTAGCCTGCTGTAGCTGAGGGACAACAACTTTTGCACTTCCAAAACTTTAAAAAAAATCTACAAATTTCATTCCAGGAGTTCAAGTGGGTCAAAATATCCCGGTGAAGAAATCTGGTCTGTTGTTCAGCCCAGAGTGTTTGGTAAGGTGATGTGTTGCTACAAATGCTTGATCAAACATGTTTGATATTTATGAGTTAGGATGGTTATCACGCTACTGTCCGAAGCAGCAGACGGTGATGTCAAGCAATGCAAAACACTCTGAGGCTAACGTTAGCTACAGATATTAGAACTTTAAGAAATAAACAACCAATGTTGACTGCATTTTCCCAACCATTTTCACATCTAGACTAGATTATTAGCGTTACAACAAGTTGTTGCACCACCGTCTCCATTATGTTTCCATCCCCATGAGATCACGAGTTGGTGCTCTGGTCCCTCTGCCTCCATAGTCCTAATAATATCCTGCATCCTTTTCAAATCTCGCAGTGTGTCTGCCATGAGAGAAAAAAAAAATTCTCTTAAGTTCCTCCTCATGTGTGTGATGCAACACAATTTCAAAGCCCGTTGGGGTTTTAAAACTCTTGTAGTGTGAGTCAGGCCTAACAGGGTTTACCTCACCGAGAAAATTTCAGACTGAACCGAACATCACGTACCGAACAGCTCAGGACAAACGCACATGGCCGTTACACTCCGACTGGAAGCAGAGGGAAGAAGGGTGGTCGATCGCTTTAGCTCTTCCTTACAGAAATATTAGCTCTAATATGACTCTGAACTCCTCAAGGGGTCAGGAGCCGGCGGTCCATTTTGCAGTCAGCTGCTCATAGAAAGTTGTGGAACTTGTGTAGTTTATAGTGAACAGCCACTGGCAGGCATCCAGAGGAGGAAGTCTAAGTTATTTATGAGGCCTCGCTTCAACAAAAGACAGTAAAGCTTCCCATATTTAGCGAGTCTGGCTGCTCCACCGCTGACAATGAATCCAATTTGCTGCAGTCGAGAGCAAATAATTTAGTGGGCAATTGGTTAAGTGGAGTAATCCCTCTCATTTGAAATCCACCTACATAAATATTTTTTTAAACATGCAACTCTCAAAGTCAAATTTATACACATGCATATGCACACATCATCAGATGCACACACTCCCACGTACACACACAGGCCAGAAGTTCAGGTTACACGGCGGACTCATCTCTGGATCTGGGCAGCAGAATGCGAGACCGTGAATAACTGTTTTAACACACAGCCGGCACAATGTGTGGTCTGTGACATACCATCTAAAGCATAACTCTGTCTGTCCGTCTGTCTGTATTTCTGTGTGTGTGCGTTTGACGTCAGTCTGTCAGCGTGCATGTGTTTCATCTTCATCATTCTGTTTTGCTGTCACAGCCATGTGTTTGTGTCATGGGGCAGTTTTCTATGCACCTTGATGCTTTTACCTGATAAGGATTATTCTAAGTATCACATCTGTGTTTCTAAGTATCATAATTCAACCTTCATGATCACTCTTTTGTTTGGATGTTTGACACTGATATGACTGATTGTTAGTCGACATGACCTTATCATGTGCTGTATGAATGAACTGGGGCTACGAATAATGATTAACCGATTAGTCGATGTATAAAATGTTTTAAAATGTCGATCAGTGTTTCCCAAATCACGTCAGCAAATGTTTGGTTTTCCAATCCAAAGAAATTCAGGTGAGTACCGTAGACAAGGAAAGAATCAAGCAAATATTCATGTTGAAGAAGATGAAAGCAGAAGATTTTTTTTCTCCTTAAAAATGTTTAAACCAGTTGATGATCTGAAAACAGTTAATTTAAGAGTTAACTAATCAGTTAATCACTGCAGCCCTTCAATGTCTTTCACAGCCATTAAGTACCAGGACACTGAAGCAAAAGTCTTCTTCAAATGTGAGGATTTGCAGCTTTTATATGATGGTAGCTACATTTTCTTTGAGATTTGGACAGTTGGACTGATATAACGCAACATTTCAAACTGCCATTTTGTTTTTTTTTGTAAATAGTAATGTGCATTTTTAACAATCTACCAAATAATCAACAATGAAAATAACGTGTAAAGTATCTGAAAAGTGTTGATTTATGTCATGTGCTCATGGCAATTAACAAATACTGCGCTATTGCATATCATATATATTATTATTCTTCTGGAATTCTTTAGGTAACAATAATCATGTCACGAAAATCTGACAAGTTTGATCAGAAAAGTTTGTTTTCATGCACAGCATACAGTATGTATTGCTGTAAAAATGACCCACATCACGTGCAAATCAGAATTTGTGTGATTACATGCAGGTACCAAACAGCCTATTCCGTGCAGAGTTAATATTCAAGCTGAAAGCTGTGAGAAAAAGAACATTTCTGGGATAATAATCACCAACCGCTGCTCAAATACTCAGCCGAATGATGCAATGTATTTGCAGTTGTAAATGAATCATCTCCATTTCACACCACCAAACCTACATCGTCCAAATGATCAGACGTTCTGCAGCGTTTTGGCCCAAAGCACGCTTATGAATAACCATTTGTAATGTCTTTTCGTTCCCCGAGCGTCTCACCATCTCTTGCTAACAGGTGTGAGGCTGAACACCTGCATGCTGGCTGTGACGAATCAGAAGGGGGGAAAGTTCAAACATGCAATGTGGAAGACATGTTCCATGAGTGTCATTTCTAAGACATCCCATAACAGAAAAAAAAGTAGAGGGGAAATAAAGTAGAAGCTTGGTGATTTGAACTGGATTTGTTTTCTTTTCGCCCCTGCCTGCCTCTGTGTATTAAAGTCAGTATTTGAGAAATCATCGGGAGCAGATGGCTGCGAGGCAAGAAACAAACATCAGAGAGAGAGGAATGAGAGAAAGGGAGGAAAGAGAGGAGCATAAGGGAGCCGAAGTCCTGCATTTCCCGTCAAAGTGTGGAGATGAACCGCAGATGTTTGTCGACAGAAGATGAGGCGTCTCTAACAGCTGGTCGGGGATCAGATTTGTGTCAGTACGCGGGACGACCTCCTGCAACGCTCTAATGTGCTAGAAACCGGAGTGACACATCGGTAGAAGGGAAAAAGGATGATTTTTAAAAGGCTTCTTATCTAGGCTCCTTGCTTAGAGTCAAGAAGTGTTTTTCTGATGCTCTTATAAGAAATTGCATGTGATGTCACTAGAAATTAAAGTCATTACTGCAGTTTATGTTAGGAATTGATTGCTGGCTGCTGCTAGCATTAACCAGCGGTCTAAGCGTGGAATGTCAACAATACTCAGAGGCTTTTTAACAGTCAGCTCCACTGCTGGCGAAGGAGCTTCACCCCAGTAAGTGTGCGGTGAGGAACCATCAAAGACTTCGAAGTTTAAAAGTCAGCTTCTCCAAAATGCCAGCCATTTTTGGTCGGCGGATGGGAATTCAGTTTCATGTGTACGCGCATGTGTTTTTCCCAAGACTCCGCAGGAATTTCACAAATAGCGACTGGAGAAGCAGTGTGACGTTGCTCCGTCAGGCTGCGTTCAAGAATAGCATTCTGGTTACGCTCTTCTTTTGAAGTTTTAAGTATAAAAGAGATGAACGGGACAACCAAATTGTGGCGACTTGTGGGTACAGTGGAGTCAAGTGAAGTGCAGTAAAGTTCACGGATACCAACACAATATACTCGATTACAAGCAAATATCTTGATTTTAAAAAGCCGAAAAAACAAGTTGCAGAGAAACCAGACACTAATCAATACATTAAACATTATTAGATTATTACTTATAAATAAGTGTGTAAGCCTTATTTTACACTAGCGCTTTAATTATGAATCAATTAGTTGTTAAATATTAAATTCATCGACAATGATTGTGATGACTGTGAGGAATTTTTAAGGAAAAATAAAGTCAAAATTCTCACAGATTCCAGCTCTGTTTTCTGGTTTCTTTCCTCCTCTATGACATTAAACTGAATACTTTTGGATTGTTGGCAAAACAAGACGTTTGAGGACGTCATCTTGGACTATACGAAACCCTGATTGACATTTTTAGACCAAACAATTATGTGATCAATTGAGAAAATTTCAACAAATTAATTAACGGTGGAAATTATTAGAATAATTTTACTGCTTTAGCTGGTTAAATGTGTTTAATTTGTTAATTTCTTAGCATCAGTCTGAGGGGTCATAAGACAATAATGGTTTACAAAAGAAGATAAAAATACAGCTATGCTATATTTAATTTCTGTACTTTAATTTCCTTGAATAATTTCCCTTTTTCAAGCCCTAAAAGCTTGTTGCTGAAACTCTCATATCTGAAATGTGATCAGGAACAACACATGAAGCTTTTCTTTCTAAGAAACACCAACAAGCTGGAAAGTGTAGAAATCAAAGAGTATATTTTAAACAAATATATTGCTTTTGATGGCAGACAGTTTTGTCCCAGCACAGGAAAAGCACTGGTGTAAATAATAAAATTAGAAATAACTGCACTCCATTCTGCAAGGTGCCTCAGTGGTTAGCATCGTTGCCTCACAGCAAGAAGGTCACCGGTTCGAGGACACCCAGGATCTTTCTGCGTGGAGTCTGCATGTTCTCCCCGTGCAGCGTGGGTTCTCTCTGGGTTCTCCGGCTTCCTCCCACACAGTCCAAAAACATGTTGAGGTTAATTGGTGATTCTAAATTGTCCGTAGGTGTGAATGTGCTTTATCTTTTGTAGTGTGAATGATTTGATGTATTTCCCTGCACTTTAATGTCTAACAATGCAACCCAGTGAGGTCTTATCTAGTCTATATTTTCATTAATATTAGTAATTTTATCCCACCTTTTCGATTGTTTTGTTGTATGATGCTCTGAGTTGTATGTTGTTGTGTGTGATGACCTCAATAACTTTGTAATTTCAATCTTACATTCTGATTGTAGGGCTACTCCAACATCTACCCAGGGACTGGAGATGAAAAACAGCCTCTGGGCCAACTCTCGTATATTTACAGCAATGTTTATTAATGCGCTCAGTCCCTGTTAAATAAACCGCAACAGGAATGAAAACGAATAAAGAGTGGAGTTTTGTAAATGACTGTGTTCATAAGAAAAGTGAATGTAATCCTAAATGTGCATAAAGGGCAAATTAAAGTGAAAATATGAGGGTGATGTATTAACAATCTCATCGAGAAAGTGCTGTAACATTTTAATAATTATGTACAAGACATTAACAGTGGTGCTAAACAGAGTTCAAGAAAGTAGGTGCTGATGAGTTTATGAGCTTTAATGTATCACCGACATGTGAGGAGCATTAAAGTCGTGTTCACAGCCGGCCGAGGCGTCCTGGAAACTTCATTTTTCACAAGAAAATAAATAGAAAAATATCAAGCAGAGCTACATTAAGGGTCGTATTATGCATTTGTGTTCTTTTTCTGCAAAAAAACCTTTTCTTGGTTAGAGTTTTATTTGAAGACAGATGTGAAAAGCCACAGTTTTTCATTATAGTGTTAAGTCAAGCCACATTGTGTCTCTTTGGAGTTTCACTGACTTCTGACTGAGCGGAGAAACTGATCTGTGGGAGGGGGCAGGTGGGGCATAGCTGTACAACGTTTTTATTCCAAATTACGAGAAAGATTTCATTTTGAACAAAAAGAATATTTAGTATTGCCTTTTCAAGCCGATATGAACGCGCTTACAAAAAATAACTACATTCACACTTTCCCCATTTCTGCCTCTAATCCATCACCTATTATCTATGCAAACTCCTTAAGCTGCTCAATGGGAGACGCCGGCTGATTGTTTTTCCATTAAGTAATATTACAGCTACACATACAGCCACAGGTCGATGCGGAGCTCATTATGGCTGCGGGCTGATAATAATTAACCACTAATGTGTGTAGAAACAGGCCCCCGATGGGCTGACGGTGAAGCAGGGCGCCCCCTGAGGAAACCGACACAGCAGCTCGCTTCGACTGTTTATCTGGCTCACTTGCTTCACAAAGAAACCAAAATAGGCCCCGCAGACTGCAAGTGGGATTAAACGGACGAGTTAAGCGGGGACGTGAATGGAGGTGAGGCTGCTGGGAGCTTTGCCTGGAGACACACTCAGCTGAAATTATGGAGGCCATTAGAAGGAAAAAATGACATTTTAGAATCATTTTTAGGACATGAAAATGTAGTTTTGCAAAAGATATATATTCTAGGCATTGAAATATACACTAATCCTTTATAGATCAGTTTTAGTCCTTTAATATGTTTGATGGCCAAGCTGTGAAAAGTCTAATAACCAGTCATTACAAAGGGTCAAGATGAGTTTTCTGTTAAGATAAACATCAAGTAAAGCAAATGTGTCATCTGAAATGCTTTAAACTGTGCATCCAACTTACTATTTGCAAATGTTACCAAGCCGTGGTATCGATAAAGTGCTTCTACTCTCATCTCAGTCTGCTAAAGTGTATGTAAAAAATATTTTTATATATAAATTCTGTTCCAATCGTCCTACAATGATTTTAAAGATCACAGGTCAACCCATTGGAGAACAGGCTGCATGATGAAATAAAAAGCTAAAAAGACACAATATAAAGCTATAATCATGGTTGTTGTCAGTGCTTTACAGATTAATGCATTACAATAATGCGATTGTTCTTTTTTCTTTTGTAATGAGTCATTCAGCAGTTACATAACAGGTACCAACCTCTGTTACACTCTGTTTTGACATTTGGGGGTTTGCAAGATGTTTAATGCTTCTTAATATAAGTTAGTTTGTTTTTTCCTGGCTCAGGTGCGTCATCGAGGGGTCTTACTGTCCACGTACAGTGAAGGCAATGATTCTACGATATCGTATTTAACAGAAAACAGAAATGTCTGGGGTAATTGAAACCCCAATTAACAAAACTAGTTTAAAAATGATGGGCTTTGTTACATTCGAAATACAAAAATTTCTCTGTGCAGGAAAAACTGCAAGAGCTTGATGCCGAGGCTTGTTGGGCGAAGAAATGCCACTAATTTCAAAGAACAATTATCAAAAAATGGATGCAGGAGTGTAGAAACCAATGACGTGATAACAGCCGATAACGTAATAAATTTGCTATTTTAAAAATGTAATAGGCTAATAACGTAATAACTGGCCAGTAACGTAATAAAAGTCCTGAACCAATGACGTAATAACTTTTGGCTGTTGAATTTGTGAAGATTTTATTTATTTGTTTATTTTTTTTACCAGGCCAATAACATATTAATTTATTACGTTATTGGCCAAAAGATATTATGTTATGGTTCAGGACTTTTATTACGTTATTGGCCAGTTTTTACGTGATTGGCCTATTACATTTTTAAAAATGGCAAGTTTATTACGTTATCAGCTGTTATTATTGTCATTATTGGCTTCTACAAGGAGTCGCCCAGCTTTCTTTAGAGTAGCAGAGATGATGGTCAGTAAAGCACTATTGACTGAGCTGTTGTTTCAGTGAGTGAAGTCGAGCAATAATTGAGTTAATTAACAGGAAAAACATGGCTTATGACTGTTTTTATAAAGAATAGCTACTATTTAGTAACTATTAATTATAACCTTGCATTAAAAGTGTTGTAATAATGAGTGGACCCAACATCATATGTGAATCTATAAAATACAGACGAGAAATCCGTCACAATTTGACTTAAATGGCGCCAAATCACAACATATGTCATCTGAGAACAATCCTAAATGACTTCTTTGGATCTTGAGGATGTTTTCTCATTCAAGGGGCTTCCTCAGGTCACACTAAGATCAAGAGCGTACAGTATTATAGACAGAAACCCAAGGATTCCTCCTGAAGCAGCACTTTCTTACTTCCTTTAAGCTGGAAGAAACCTTCCTGAGAACCAAGTGCCTCGACAAGACACAGAAAAGATGAAGACTGAAAACAACAAACAGTGAGCAGGTTGGTGAGACCAGGTAACACAGATCAGCTTCAGAGGCAGAGATACCTGCAGAGAAGTGCAGGGAGAGAGAGGACAGAGAGGACAAAACACAAACTACAGGAGAGAGAAGACGTGAAGCTGATGACAGTGGGATACAATTGCACGAAGAGGGAAGGAGAATAGACGAGAGGTGCATCATGGGAAGTCCCCGAGCAGTGTAGGCAGGGATGGTTCAGGGTCATCTGAGCAGCCATAAGCTTCATGAAAAAAAAAAACATTATAGGCCTAATCTTAAAAGCAGAGAAGGTATCTGCCTCCTAAACTAAAACTGGGAGCTGATTCCCCAACAGAGAACCACAAATAAGCCCGAGAACAAAGCGCTCTGTTAGGATAATAAGGTTGTTAAGTTATGATGGACTTTGTATGCGAAGAATTTTTAAATTCTATTCTGGATTTTACAGGGAGCCAGTGACGAGCAGCTAATACGGGAGAAATATGATCTCTCAGGATTCTGGCTGCAGCTTTCTGGATCAGCTGGAGGCTTTAAAGAGAGTTATTGAGAAATCCTGACGATAAAGAAATACAACAGTCCGGCCCAGGAGTTTTTGTAGCATTATTCTGAGACAGGATGTTCCAAATTTTGAGAATATAGGTGAAAAAGAAAGCCACCTGAGAGAGTTAAAGGACATAACCTGGTCAGAAATAACTCCTTGAAGTAATGCTGGAAAATAAGAATAAACTCATAAATGCATCGACTAAATAATCGCTCTACATTTGCTGACCTCTGACATGATGATATAAAATCTTGGCTACAGTGTGGGGGGGGGGGGGATAAATAAGACAACACTAACACTCATCCACGGACCAAGTAGGGAAGAACCCAAAAAATTAAATGAGAGGCAGTTGGTGAAAAACAACAAAAAGTTGTTCCCTCTTGGGGGAAGTCTGGGAAGCCAGATGTTCGTAAGACTCATGCTCACTGGAGTGCACGTCTGTGTACCAGTGTGTGTGTGTTTAAGAGAAAGAGAGGCGTTTCCTGATGTCCTGGCCAGATGTTGCTGATCCCTGCCACTCCACAGAGGGAAATTTATAGCCAGCTTTACAGAATTAGGAGAGATGACTGGGACCAGTAAGTCAGGCCCACTGGACAAATTTGGATAACCATTAAAGGGAAATCAATTTTTTTTTTTATCTGTTTACGTGGGTGGTATTTGGTGTGACCAAACATGATGTAACTTAAAGGGAACATACAGTAACTTCCGGCTTCAGCCTTTACACCAGCACAGCTCAGGGTTTCAATTAATTACTGTTGTATTTATGAGCTTTTATACAAATTTCAAGATACTGTACAAGCTGCAAGGTAAAGTAATAATCTAAAATATATTTGTAATTTGTTTCTAATTTATGATATTACTGCTTTTGTTACAGGACTCTGAACACTGACTAATGCTTATGTAATAGCAGTAAAAACTGTTAAATGCTCCTTGTAGTCTATTAAAGAGTCACATCAACACATGAAGGCCAATTTGTTCTTGATGCAGCTTTGACTCAGAATTTAAGAAAGTAATTAAAGAGTGATGTCTTAAAGCATTTACTCGACAGCAACAGAGTAAAGAAAGGCACTAAAACCAGCTGCATTGTGGGGATTTTTGGTTTTTATAGCTGGGTATAAAACTGTGAGGGAAAACTCAGAGTACATCTTTGATTTTTGAATTTTTCTGATTACAAAATTTTAGATAATAAATCTCAGAGCAGCCTTTTAATTGCATCATTGAAGAGAACATTTTGCAAAAATGTACTTTCAGGATTAGATTTATATGAGAAGAAAACAAAGGAGTCAACCTAGTTAGCAACAATTTCGCATTATTAATTAATATATATAGGATTAATGAACAATTTTACCATCTGTAGAGTTTTTTTTAGTAGACATGCATTGAGGAATTTTTGGTGCCAGCTCCAAAATGATTAGAATAAAAATTTCAACTTGATGTTTAACCAGTTTTGTTTAGAATAATGATCGGAAAATGCGTCGATTTCTGTTTACTGTTGCATGTCGTCACCCCAAAAACATCCACTGTGAGCCAGATAAAACTTTACTGTAGAGGTGCTGGTGTTCGATCAGTGCCAAACTAGCTGTTTCTGATCTTTATGCTGCACAAATCTAAGATATTTTGGACACTACTTTCCCATTTTGCAGACAAATACAGATCACTAGGAAGCCCTCCAACTCAGAAGTTCAGGTGTGGCAAACATTTCCTTTCCACCTTTCTGTTTCAGTTGTAGTGTAGAATCTAACCACTCTGACCATAGCGTTAACCAGATTGCACGAGTACTAGTTACTGGACACAGCTTCTATGAGAACGTAGGAAATGAATGAGGCTCTACAGCAATGGTTGTATGGTCAGAACATACACAAACGTTCGGACTGCCCTAAAATAACCCACAAGTTCCTCCGGTGAAAAAAAAAAAGGCATCATTCTATCATGAGAAAGAACATCAATCCTCAGTCATCCTCACTGTCTACGCTGCTTCCTATTCCCACGAGGATGAACATTAGGATAAATTAAAAGAAAGGACGGCCAAAACGTAGCTGATTGAAACTGTATTGAAATTGAACAGCGATGATTAAAACGCTGATTGGATGTAAATCGACCACAATTTACCGACGCAATCAGTCGATTCTTTAACCGCAATCGACTGTCTGACAAATAAAACGAATCAGAAATTTAATTGTAATTGCCTCGTCTACAAATTGTTTAATTTCGAGATCCATTTAAAGAATTAAACCAGATCTGACTGGAACGACGCCCAACGCGGATCATTAAAAAGGAAATTCTTAAGTGCATGTTGCAGTTGTTTCAATGTTCTCCTTGTGCTAGCTCAGTAAAGCCTGTGTGGTATGACATACATCAGTCTGCCTGTCTGTGGAAAATGTGCATCTGTGTCGTCCCTCTGCTATAAAGGCCTGAGTCTACAGTGTGTGTGTGTGCAATTCAGTTTGTGTGATTGTGTGTCAGTGGATTTCTGCATGTCAGTTCTCTATGTAAGTATGTTTTTGTTCCTGTATGTCCACACTTGCATCTGTCTTTGCCCTCATATATGTGTGCGTGCACATGTGTGTGTTTCTCCATGTGTGTGTTCAGTGCCGGGTGGGGATCCATCTGTGTCAGGTTAACCCGCTGGGAGCCTCTCCCAGCAGGTAGTCCTGGAGGGCCTAAATCATCTGGACGGCCAGAAGCGTGAAATCCTTCCAGGCCTGGACAGATGTCTCTCTGTTCAGCCCCGGCTCAGCCTTCAGCGACCCCACAGACCTTTAAAGACCCTCGGAGAAGAGCTGGGCTTTCAAAACGCAGTCCAGACCATGGCCAGGCCGGACTGAATAACTTCACATCCAAAGAAAAAAAAAAGATCAATTCAAGGCAATTTTCTAAATATACCAAATATAGCGCAAAGTAATGAAAACATGGCCACGTTAATTTATTTGCATGTTTGATTGCAGTATTTTACCATTTAAAACAAAACCAATCAGAGGAGACTTGATTTTGAAACAACCAATGTTTTTGAATATAATCACATTCATCTATTTCTTTACATTTTTTTGCAGAATTAAAAATTAAATACACAAATCTGCTACCACATGCTAGATGAACTGACAAGATGCCAAGTCCAGGTCAGCCAAAGGCTAAGCTCGTGCCTGTTGTGCCCGGAGTGACCTGAAGACCATCTGCACACACCGTGATCTTTCACACATCAGTAGATACGCAACAGCGATGGACTAAATACCAGATATACATGCGGGACATACAGCAAATGTTATTACACCAAAGAATCACTGTTTAGTAGCTACAAATGAGTCAGATAGGCAGAGAGTAGAAACATAAAGCAGCACAAGTCAGTATGTTTAGTGTTAGCAACGAGCTGGTGAACACAGCTAAAGAGCCAGATAGTGTTCTCAAGGGACGATGGAATTGCTTTTGTAAAGTGGCCACGAACTCAGAATGAATGATTTGTAAGAAAAATGCCAGATTGACTAACCTTTGCAAACACTTTTATAAGGCGATGTTATGTTTAAAGCAGGACATACTGCTTGTTGCACAGCTCCAAGAGGCCAAAAAGAGAATGCAAGTTGAAGCTATTTTGAATATGACCATGTTAAGAAAATATTAAGTGCAATAAAATGTTGATTAGAAAGTATTTCTGCAAGGCAACAAATTACAACCCTGCTTCATCTGCTAATATACTTGTATAAGGTATGGACACTGGTGGTACCTTAAATAAACGATGCGTCCAAACAACCATTTGAAAGCAACTTATTTTAAAAATCTCGGGAAAAAAACAGTCACGTACGCCAAACGGCATGAACCTAATTAAAAAAGAAAAGCATTTATAAACCCTATTGTGACCCAGTTCTGATTAAAACAGTGGATGACTTTCCAGGAGCGACGATAAAACACCGTTGACGTGCTCCTGTCCGTTGGAGGCCTCCCGTACCAGCTGATTGAGCTGGTGTTATGATTCTGGTCTAGGTGGCTGAGCTGAGGGGTCTAATGGGTTCCAGCTGGGATTGTGTGTCTGCATTAAGTCCTCAAGTGGAAAAGTGGCTGTAAAGTCAAACCACCTGGTGAGATGGAGCTGCCGGGGAGGTGTGAGGTGGTGGTGGATGAGGCCAATCCTGGAAAACTTAAGGTTAAGAAGGACGCTTTGGCAAAACAAAACCTTAACCTTTGGAATATTTGGTGTTTTATGTGAAGCTGTTGCCACTTCATATTGTGTTTTTTTTTGTTGATACTATGGAGCTAACTTAGCTATAGGTGCCAAACATTTTCCAATTTGAGTGAACAATCTGGTTTTCAAAGCTACTTTACGGACTTAATCTGCCACATTTTCAGCTCTATCGTTTGACCTTGGCCCATTTCAACACAAATCCTGACAAAGAGCAACACAATCCTCTCATTTTGTGACCTGCGGCTAACGACAGCTGTAATTTCATTGACCTGATACCGCGGCCTTGTCACAAGTGTAGCTACAGACAAGAGCGAATAATTCTTTTACAAGCAGCATGACAGGAGAGATGGCAACCAACACTAGGATTTCACGTTTGTCCCGGGCGACGTCTCGCCTGCAAATACATTTTGGCACAAGCATGTAGTGGTTGTCACATTACGAATATCCCTGTTTAAGCCTACAAGTCGGCTTAGAAGATATTCTTAGAGCCTTGAGGAAATACCTGCGTTGCTCTCAGGAATTTAGGGGTGTACGACTTGCTCAAGGACTTTTTTTTTTTTCAGGGTGGGACGAGCATGTCTCATTCAATACCCCCACCCAGAATTCCCAAACGCAGACTCTAACTGGCGGACCTCCAGTCCATTAAATTAGTGCTGCCAAAGAGTTGAAAATTTGCATGTTTTTCATGTGCAGGGATCCTTTTAAAATTCATTCCATACGATCTCATCGAAATGCTTGGTGAAGTGAGAGTATTTTTTAATTCTTCTGAAGAAACACTGCTTATCTGATATAGGAAGGTGGACTTAATACTGTTTGTTGAGACATAATAGTATTTTTGGATCTAAGTAGATGTATTTTCCTATTTTTCTGTTTAAAAAGACTGACACTAGAGGCAACAACTGGTCATCTTAGCTTAGCACAAACCCCAGAAATAAAAAAAAAAAAGAAGTTATTGCACAATTAAGATGGATTTGTCCTTGGTCTGCACACACACAAACACTCCGGGTTTATCGGTGTGGCCCTCGACGCTGCGAGCGACTGTGCCACACTGCATCCATCACAGCTCGTCTCCACCAGCCCGCAGCTCGGCCTGGAAAATGGAGCGCAATGCAGCTGATGAGCTGGCAAGAGATATTTATGAGGATCCTCGTAACCGGCCCGAACAGATCCCAGGCAGATGACTCCGACCCGGGGAGCTCCGCTTTTTTTTTTTTTTTTTTCCACGATAGCACTTAACATGTTACGTCCAGCTGTCACTGAGGAGAGTTTTTTACTGTGTGGAGTTATCTCAAGCAACACAGTTCATCAGTAAGAAGTCAGCGTTTGTTTTTTGAAAGACTACAGCGACTGTGAGCTTGAATATATTCTCATGTGAGCACTTATGCAATGTATAAACAATGCAGCAGTTAAACAGCTTTCAGAAGAAGTGTTCCCTTCATGGTTGACGGGAAAGGCCTGGCACCCATTGTCTTTGATGGAGTTTATGGACAAAAAGAAATAAACCTCAGTCCCCACTTTGCGTCCCTCTGTGTGGCTGATAGTCTCAGACACAACGCTATTATTTCCTCCTGTTGCATGCCTGTCATTCATTATTAAAAAAGTTAACATTTAGAACTCATTTTGAGAGATGAAACCACACAATAGGAGCTCATGAGAGGAGCCAAGGCTGCACCGACAAACCTGGATTCTGCCACAAATGCATTAAACACTTGTCTATTTTTCATGAATTGAGCAAGAAGAAGAAAAAAACACACAGACTAATAGAAACCAATCACGGTGCTCGAGCAATTTTTGTCATCCTTTTCCAGCGACTGCTCAAGCAAGTCACGATGCGAGGGAGGAAATCAGTTCAGCAAGCTCCAGGAGAAAGAAAAAAACAAAAACAGACATGTCAGAGTAAGTTACTGTGAGGAAAGAAAAGAGTGACAGTGAGAAAGAGCCAGTGTGATTTGGTCTTCTGTCATCTGCCTTCTGGATCCCTGTACACAAAACATGTTGCGATTGAAAGAGGGAAAGAGAGAGAGAGAGAGAAAGACAGAATCCCTCTAATCCATCTGGCATCCTTATGCTGCTGTTTAGGCCCCGTGGTGACTTCAGAGATAGAAGATGAGCATGAAAGGGAATTACAGCGAAGCCCTTTCACTGATTCCAAAAAATCTGCTCCAAATTACTTTGAGAGCAAATATCAACTTAAGCAGGCTGCCTCTCCCTTCTCCCTCTCTCCGAGTTCACGACTTCCTCCGCAAACAAGGCCAAAAGTGGGATGGGATGAGAACCAGCAGCCATTTGAGTCCCCCACTGATGGATCGAACATGGCACTTATGCTAATTCGCCTGGTTTTTTGGCGAGCACCGCGTGCATTCTTACCCAGCCGAGACTCCATTTGGAATGTGCAGTTGTGGCAGTAAAGCAAAAACGCTCGAAGATGCTGCCGCCGTCGCTGCTGCTGCTGCTGTTGCTGTTGCTTGGGTCTAAACTGGTTCTGTTTAACCATCTTAGCTGGATGGCAAGCAGACTTTGTGGCCACAGTGGAAACGGCACACATAGCTACAGGCGGGCGGTCAAGCTCGGAGTGTAAGTACAAGCAGGATGCCGGGATGAAAGAGGCTCTTGGTCGATTCTGATCTCTGATTAGGACCAAATTATAATGAGAGTGATGTCAAATCTTGACTTTGAGAACAGCTGTTATGGGGTTTTTTGGAGGTCCTGAAAAACTTTAGATCATATACTCGCACCCAAAGAACTACATGTTACATTTTCTCAAATAAAGTCAAAAACAGTGTCAATTAAATTGTTAAACTGGGATGTTTAAGTCGATATCATATTATAAATTTAAGCACGCAAAACAATTAAATGAAAAATAGTTATACAGTAAAAACAGTAAAACTAAAGTACATTATTAATCAACAATCAATCCAATATATATTTTTTGCTTTAATATATTTATGTAGAATTCCCCAAAAGCTTGAAAAAAGAAGTCTGCTTTACAATACACACCATCAGACTGTATGTGTTGTATAGTGAAAGCTTTAAATATTAGTGATTAGCCAGTTTGAAAACCCACATTGGTCATTTTTGCCCAATTGGGGGCAACAAAACAAGCTGTAAACACAAAGTCATTAAAAATAAAAAGCATTATTGTGACCTAATAAAGCTGACATACAGTACACACTTAACAATATCTTATTTACACAACCAGATGTGGCGTAGCTTTGCATTAACATCGTCGTGTTTGTGTCCACCTGATAGATATAAGTTCGATGATCGCTCTGTTTTTAGCTCTGTTTTTGGTCTCCACGAGCTCCTGAGGAACATATCTTGCTATTTTGCAGCTAAATGCTTTATTGTGTTCAAAAGTCAGTGCCTATCTTTGTCTGTCTGCAGGGCAGGTAGCGTACAATAGGTGTATAAAAGCTGCCCGTCTCTGAAAATTACGCTAATGAACGAAGGCAGAGTGAAGCAAAGCATCAAAACAATGAGCGGAAGGACGTTCAAATGCCTTGCAAGCGAAACTGCAGTCAGCTAATAATTCTCTGTGGGCTTGTCAGTACGTGTAACGACACATCACAATATGAGTAGTCATTTGATCCATTGGTAAAATAAAAATATTGATTATATCAACCTTAATGTGATCTGTTCAAAAACTGAAAATCTGACGGCAAGGATGCATTAAAGAACTGAAATACTGGAACATTCAAGGGGTAAAAATAACAGCAAATATGAGTAAAATAGTGCTTTTTTTTACCGTCAAAAACTGTAAATAAACAAATTACTATTTGTAGACGACACATTTTTGACATTATGTGCAGTTTTGGCCTGTTTGTTTTGCAATCAGCATGTAAATGAATACTTTTGTCCTGTGATGTCATTAGCTCCTATCAGGAATTTAAATTTTGATGTAGAAATCTACACTTCTGGCCTATTTGTGATGGTTAACAAGTGACATTCTGTAAAATATTACTTAAACGGTTTTAAAAAAAAGTTCATCACATACAGTTTATTTGTAAGTGGAGCACTTTAAAGCTACTTGTTGCCACAATAGTTGATCTTCCGCAGTGAAGCTGCAGTTGTAGAAAACAGCGGACAGACGTTCCTGCCCTGAAACACTTGATCTAAACGTGCCCCGCTGTGGTCTTTCTATTATCTAAACACACATCTGCTCTGATTGATATGCTTGAAGTGGGCCAATTTCACCTCCCTGCGTGATGTGATAGCCATTTATTTGTTCAGCTTTAATTGTTGAAGCTCCTGTCAGCGAGGCACGGGAGCACAGCTGCCGAGAGGTGACACATTGGCACCGGATCAGGACGATTCGATACCCGTCCTGACGCCTGCGATCGAATTAGCATGAGGCCAAATCAAAAAAAAAATTCCTCCACCACTATGTGTAGGTGTCAGGTGCTGTGTGATAATCTGCACCTCTGAGCCATTACCGCAGTTCAAGTGTAATGTATATTTTGAACATGAGTTTGATCTCTTTAGACTGCAAATGACATTGTTAGCACTGATGTGGAGCTGCAACCCAATCTCACTCTTTCACCCTCACACACACACACACAATGAATCCTAAACACGCTGCAGGCTTGTCCACATGTCTTATATTCTTGCAGGGATTGACAGATACAATTGCATGCACATGCAATCGTGCTCCTTGAGCTTAATTTGAAGGCACTTGAAGGTCAAGGATTTCTTTCAATCAAAAACTAAGAGTTTTGACAAGGGGAACGTCTTTATCCTCTGTCATGAAAACAATCTGAAAATTATTGGAATTAAAAGTGAAGGAACGGCATGAACATCTGGGAACCAAGTTTGCTTGTGTACGAAACTTTTCTCTCTGCAGGCATGAGAAAATAATAAGTGGAGAGCCGAATTTGTGTCAGCGCAGCTCAGAAAAATAAGATATCATGTCTTGCTGTCGGTTTGATGTCAGGCTCTCTGAGTCGTACCCGAATGCCTCATCCCGTTGAGGTTGAAGCCGAGGCCGACAGAGTGAGGGGGTTCAGCCAGAGTTCATGTCTACAGCCACTAACCAGCTCTCACTTCCCTCTCTTCATCAGCGCTGTCTCTCTATTTACCTCTTATTTCTCTCTCCCCCCTCTCTGTTTGCCTTCTCCGACTTCTCATCAAGTTGTGTAACACAGTGCTCTCAGCGCTGAGCGACGTCTCCTTCAAGTGTGTGTTGCTCAGCAGAGCCGAGCCAAACCCGCGGGATGGCCTCGCCCAGTCCCAGCGTCCCTCAGATCTTCAGCTCAGACACTTTGTTTGCGTCTTCATCAAAACTGCTGTCAATGCGCTCTGATTTGCGATCGGGAACATGTGGTTCAGTCCGCATTCTGCTGGTCAAGAACAATCAGCTGAGGTGGCAGGACAAAGTGTGTGACGAGTTTTCGCTCTAAAAAGAGACGCTGCCAACCACATGTGGAATACCCTCTCAGATACATAATAACAAGAAGGTTTTCTGCTGTCTTACTGGGTAACATACTGGATGTTTCTTTCAGTTTTACATGTCAGAGTCAGTTTATGAGTCATTACTTAGGCTGTGAAAACAGTTTTAAAACATTATAACATTGTGGTTCTGGTGGAGTTTTGTGAAGTCCAAGCAAATTACTCAGAATGTCACTTTGCATGTGAAAAGCACAAATTTCAACAGAAAGCCTCGCTGGGGGATTTTTAAGATGCTGACTTTTTGGGAGGGCCTTGGTAAAGATGTATTGTGGGAAGTGTAGTATTGAAGCCTGAAGCACAGCAGAGACTGAAAGGATATCAAAGCCTGTGCTATATCGGTACCGACCACTTTTAAGTGTCTTTCCAGTCAGACGCAGCCAGCAGAGACGGTTCAGGCATCTGATTAGGTGCCTTCCTTGGGAGTTTTTGTAGGCACATCCAGCTGGGAAGAGATCCTGAACTTGCCTGAGGGGATATGTATCTCATCTGGCCAAGGAACACTTTGGGATCTCCCAAGAGGAGCTGGAAAATATTGCTGGGCAGACGAACATCTGGAATACTCTATGCCACTGTGAGAAGACGCTTGAAACATGGGAAAAAAATGGATGGAGACAAGTTGTCGTTCTTTAAGGGCCATGCTTAGTAAATATTAAAATAAAATTAAAAAGGACTTTAAATAGGGCGTCTATGGATATATGTGGAATAGCCGCCCGAGTGTGTAGCACTGGATGCTGTAAACTCCATGTAATTCTTTTGTAACTCAACCAATTTAAAGCACACAGGCATGATGTACAACAAAGACAACAGTATCTAAATGCCCATAAATCCAATCCAAGTCTGCACATCTATAGTTAAGATCAAACTGTTCACAGAGGGTCAGCAGAAAAACAGGAGTGCCTCACATCAGCTTCACCGACTAGTTGTCAGGATTATACGTCCTGCTTGAATCCTCAAAAGCACCATGAGAAGAGAACTGTACCCATTGTGTTCCATTAATCAGAAAATCTCAAAAAGTGCTAAGAAATAGGAGACACACCATCTATAATCCATTACCCATTACATCTGTTGTTGTGTTAAACGAGTCTACAACCACGTCAGCACTTATGTGAGACTGTAAATTTGAGCAAAATGCTAACAGTGGCAAGCTAACATCCTCATGTCAACAATTATAGGACTGAATGTTCAGCGAGTTTATTGTTTACCAAGACCACAGGACTACCTTATCATGCCAACATCTGCTTGTCAGCGCCGAACTCTAATGATAGCTAATTAAAATGTAAATGACACGCTACACTTCTGCTGTTTTTTTAGGAAAGCGGTTTGAGAAGATGGCAGAACTGAACCCATTCATCAGAGGCTGATCAAACATTCTGACTTAATGACATTTTTCGTCACATTGCGGTCTGTGCAGGGTGGGTTTCTTTTCCCCCCTGATTTCTTCATTTACTTCAATCTGCAGAGTCCACAATGTAACCGGACGCCCGCTAAGCTCGCATGCCGTCACAAACCGACCAATCTCTGAACGCTCAGAGCAAAATTGTTTTTCTCACATGAGCTTTTAGCTCAACCACAGCGTGCTGACAGACTTTCATATGTCTGTCAATGTGTTGCCCAAGGCTGCGAGAACAGAAAGTTCTTTTTATGAAAAGCTGCTCTGATAGTTTAGTTGACCGTATGCTACTCGACATCTATTTCTTCCACAAACATGAATCATGCATCATTGAGCGCACTATTTAGATGAAAAAGAAGAGAGTAAAGTCATTTTCATTTTCTGTCTCGTGCCCAGATAGATATGCCATGTTACGTGTCAGATCAGATAACCAGAAAGCCTGCTCTGACATCTGCATTTGGGATAAGCTGATGCACTGCTTCTCATGCATTAGTACAAAACAGCGAGCACGAGTCGGGGTTGTGGGTTAGCATGAGATGCACCATTTATTGTGCTCAGATGCATGCATACATACATACATACGAGAATTTGGTGCAGGAATGAAGCTTTTTTTTAGCGATGGCGGGTCATTTTTGTCCGTATAACAACACATATTAATGATATTAAAAATTGACTCAACACAGTACAAGTTCATGAAAATCCACTCAACTGAAAAGACGAGCACAATGCAATCCAGGTTTCCTTAATTGAAACGCTCTCCCCCAGCTCCCTGATTAATTTATCCTCTGAACGTGATCTAAATTGACCCATCCAGCCGCAAGGTATACAAGTAGCCGTGCTACTGCAGCAGACTGATATGTCATTAGAGTCCCGCTGTGATCGTGGCCCCGATTTTTTTTATTTTTTTTTTATACGGCGTTACTATCAGGTAACTCCTGCCGCACGGAGAATATGAAATTATCCCTCATCAGTGGTAAACAAGCATGCTGCCAAGGCCCCCTCCAGCTTTCAGCAGACGCCTTGAAGAATTTAGCAGCTTAAATTGATCTGACTTTGACGGTGATACTCCTGACCGCTACAACCAAACCCCCCCTTCCCTTCCTCCCTCTTTCTCGCTCCCTGTCTGCATGTGTTTCTCTTTCTGCCTCACTGTCATTCTCTTTGTACTGAATGATACTAGGTCATGTAACGACTGACAGCACCTCAGTCTCTCCTCCAAGGATTTTTTTTTCTTTTAAACTGAATTTCCAATAACCCTAGCAGGTTTCTCTATATGCTGCAACATGTCCTGGTGGCGTTTTATTTGCTTAATGGTGAAATCCCACTAAATGTAGAGAAAGTTTTGCATGCAAAGGGGGAAAATTTTTGCCTTTCCTTATTTTAAAAAAATGATATATTGAGTGTTGCTTGGCACAAAGTCACACAACTTGACATGGCCGCAGTGACAAGCGAACACAGGCAGTACTTGAGGTGGTAACCTCAGAATATCCTCCTCAATAATGTTCTTAATCTTCAAGCTTTCAACAGTATTTTTGCATGCCAGTAATGATATAGCTGCGGCGACGGAAAGAATGTGCCTATAGGAAATAAACTCGCACTAAGGGTTAGGCAGTAACTGTAAATTGGTGCACTCATCTCATATTGATGCAGACCTTATGACATCACTGATCATACAATTAGGATGATTTTCAGCTTATTTTTAAATTCCATCTTTCTTTATTTTTCTTTATCTTTACTCTCAGTTACCGTACATGTGAACACTGGGTGAAGTATGTATGAGGTGGACACCATCACATGGGAGATTAGGGGCTGAAAACTGATAGTTAACCACAACTTAGTCGAGGAAGAAAACCCTTACAGACAGATATCGTTTACAAGGCTGCCTTCTACAATTACTGGATAGTGATTATCAAGGACAAGGTTCTTGCTGGCTGCACTTCATCAGGCGTACTCTACGAACAGGCCTATTCACAACATCTCCTTGCTAAACATGTTGCACATTTTGAATTAATGCCCCTTTTGCCGGTCTTGCTTTGAGTGCCTGCCTGTAAAACTTTAAAGGCTCATCATTACATTTTCTTATTTCTCTGTAATGTAGCACAATGTTAGGTATAACGCTGCCTCTTTGCCCCAAAACTCACAACATTTCCTGAATTTAAATCACTAAATTAACATCACAAATGCGCAACAACGAGCTAACTAATGTCTTGAATGAATGAACATGTTTAATCGGGAGAAGTCCTACACTAGAAATGACTTATGTGTGGTATATTTACATGTATGCATCCTTTAACTGCCTGGTGACACTTAACCGTAGTCACTAAGGGTCAGGCTACAAAAACAGTTTGTGAGGAAACACGATCTCCAGATTTCTGCACGGAAACCCACTTTCTGATTCTGCCTTTCTGCTCATAAAGCTAAATATTTCCTGCGTTGAATACCGACACTGGACATAAATGCAGAGCAGAAGTTTCCAGCGTCATTCTTCGTGATGCTGCACTTCATACAAAATGTAGTTTTCCAAACCAGCGTTGTTTCTGCATTTAACAGTAACTTTAACTGTGGGAAGTTTTTAAGCAAACATCACCCCATCTTTGGGGATCTAAACATCATCAACTCTTCATCAGAATAGTTTCTGTCCTGTGACTGCTTCACTTAACCTTTACAGCACTTATAGGATCTTTACAGCTGTTTCTTCTTTATTTACCGATCACACACAGCCTTACAATAGCTCATCTCTCCAGTTGTACCCTGTAACTTAAGAGGTGGCTGCCATTTCCACGGTTATATCTGACTGTGCAGCTCACGATCCACCAGATCTGGCTTCTATAAAGACGTAGGATAAGATTACAGCTAAATCAGTCTTGTGGCTTTTCTCTGGGAAAACTTATGAAGTCCTAAAACTCCTCCAGTTATGAGTGGACCCAGCAGGGCTGCAGAGGAAGGTTCCCTCAAGGAGCAAGGAGTGAAATATAATACAAGCGTCACTGATCCCCCGAATAATAAGGCACTGACAGCGTGGAATGATAGCATGATAACTCATAGAAGCTTTTTAAATCCTACACAGGTACATGACCCTCGCTTTGTAAAGAAGTCATTTTCTATGATATATTCTTCGCTAATTCATCTGGCACATGCTTTGTTTTTCTGCTCGCTCTAACTCGGTTCTTCCTTCTATTCTCTCTCCGTTTGATGAAAAGTGGAATTATTTGCAGTGTTACACACATGGTTTTCGATCTATAGGTATCCTGCCTGGCACTCTTTCATTCAATACGAGTCATAGATAAAAAGGATTGAAGACGGCGGCACATATAATGAAATGAAGAAGCAGCAGTGCCACTGTTGGTTTACATGAAATCAATTTTGGGAGTAGCAGGGTTCCAATTGGCTGTTCGTGCAATCAATCACTAAGCAGACAGACGATTTTCATTAGCCTACCGTGACTCTCTCGGTTGCCGGGTAAAAGGGAAAAAAAAATAACATGTTTGCAAAGAACATACAACGGGAATGAAGTGAGGTGCAGATGTCTGTATATATTTAGTCTATCAGCCAAGGTCCTCCAGTGACTTCACATCAAAGCACAGAACAGGGAGCCAAAAGTAACAGTTTCACTTCTCCTTGATCAGCATGTGATAGCTGTTTATTGGCTTTAGAAGTCAGGCGAGGGTGAGGATCAATCCGCCGTGAGAGAGTGGGAGTCCCACTGAGGACTAGGTGTGATTTTATTAAATCAACATGGAACTGAGTTCTGCAAAGGGCCAGTCAATGCCTATCAACTCATCGAGGCAAACCTTTTTATTTCAAACAGACTTTTTTTTTTTTTCTAATACGTGTCTGACCGCAGGAACATTGGTTTCTGCCCCCCTCAGGAGAGTTTTAACTTCATGGACCCGTTCTAAAACAATATTTTAAAATACCGAAAAGCCAAATAAATCCAAAGGCATTCAAAGAAAGGTCGATACAAGTGAAAGCCTCATTCCCTTCGCTCTCTGCTACCATCTGCAGCTCTAAATTCACTGTTTTGATGTACAGACTTCAACAGTGTTTGCATCTCACCAAAGATGCTTTGTTTCCATTGGTGGCCATATTTCACCTCCCTCCCTAGTAAACTTCAGCGTGCCCCATCGGTCCATTCTGGGACTAATTTTGTTCTCATTTTAAGCTCCTAGTTCGTCACATCTTTCGAACACATGGCATTCAGCTCCATTTCCATTCTGATGACAGACTGGGTTTGGATGCACTACATTAAACATATAGGCCTCAAAGTAAGAAATCAAGGCAACACAAGTCAGTGTACCTTTCATTACTGAGATTCAAATCCGTTTTTTATTAATGTCTTCTTATGCCCACATTCATTTTCAATGACAGTCTCAATCCTCCTCTGCATGGACGAAACCAGCGCTGCACAACTTTCTAAACAGATGTTCTTTTTAGAAGTTCTCTATAAAATACCCAAAAGGTGTTCTGTTGGATTCAAGTCAGATGACATACTTGGTCAGGTCATAGTTTTCACTTTGTTGTTCTTTCGAAACTCTTGTGCGATTTTGGCAATGTGCTTTGGATTGTTCTCATGCTGGAATATTTGCCTTCTGCCAAGCTTCTGCAGACTGGGAGTCATCTTGTCAGCCAGTACTCTGTCATATTCACAGATATTAATGATTCCATCTATTACTGTCGTTTCCTCAACGCCTTTGACACTCATGCAGCTCCGTATTGTCAAACTTCTGTGCTTCGCTGTTGGGACTATGCATTCACTGTGGTGGTCTTGGCTATGATCATGTCAAACAAGCCCATACTAGTGGAACAAATTCATCTTGGTTTCATCTGACAAAAAAATGTGCTCACGGTATCCATAAGGTTTTTCATTTTGCAGTTTTGTCCCAAAGAACAAGCAAGGGTCTTTTTCTGGATAGCAGTTGACATCATGCACTGTAATTCTCACTGCCCAAACTGTCACAGAAACTCCAATGGATGAAACACTTGCGTGCTTATTTTACGGAGCTAATTTGTGCAAGAATTGAACCGTGTTGTGGTGTCATTTTAGATGGATGGCCACCACTGGGCCGATTAGTGGTACTACAGCTATACCTCCTGATCACTGCTGCATCTGTGTTTCCATTGATTATTAGTGACCGCCTGCACCCTCAACTCTTAAAGCTACAGTGGCCAAAAATGTGGTAAAGAAAAAAAAAAAACACGAATTTTAAAAGTCCCTCCAACCAGATCAGTCCAGGAAAATGTTAACATTTACCTGTAGCTTCACACTGGAGCTGAATCCCACTCTTCTGAGTACTACTCTTGCTATGGTCTTTGTTGATCTACATACTCTCTTATCTCCTATCTTTGGCTAGATTTAGAGGCAACAGGAGAATCAGAAGTCTAGCTCCTTTTCAAACATTTAAATTACAATTCGCTGAAAAGTTATAATTGAATTTTGCCCAAAGATGCCAAAAAAATAGTGCCTACAGCAGCTTCTACTTACTCCTCACATGGTCCACATTCCAAACATGCTAAGCATTCTGCAGGAACCAAGGTGTCAGAGCTTCAGTTTTTACTGAGTGGTGTTGCAATCAAAAACAGTGCACAGACTGAATCAGATTTTCTGGCACGAACCTATCAGCACTTTCCATTGCCAAGTTTAGGACTGCAGAGGACTGACCTTTTACTTTAAGGTCAACCCAACTGTGATTTCAGAATTACAGAAAACCTCAGTATTCTTGTGCAGTGCATATAAAAACATCAAATGACCTTCTAATGTGCAACCATGTATGCATGTGTCTTATCCAAACAGCCAACCAAGGGTTATCGGTCAGAGTCTCAGAGCAGCAGGTGGGCTGAACCTGTGTCCCTACAGTCAAACCACTAAACCACTCTCCAGCTTCAGTGTCCAGACCAGAAATGGGTTTTGTTCAGCATCTTCTAGGAAACAAAGTGCCTCTAAATGCCTCGTACAACCATGCTGGACTCACCCCTGCACTGCACTTTGACATTTAAGCAGCCTGACTTCTTTTCATACCAACACAAATCATTTAGCTACTAAATTATATTTTCAGTTTCATAACAATAACTCCAACATTTACTGCTTTAAACCAAAGACACAATACACGTCAGGAACACATCACATCAGTTTGGCATTCACTTATTCCAGTACTGGCTTATGAAGACAACTACGGTCAGAGATGAAAAAAGGGAATAAAATCCAAAACTACATGAGAGAAACAACCTCTACTACGTGTTTCAAACAGGCATATATACAATATCTGATGCAACACTTTGTGTAAGTGATTCACATTTACCAAGTGTTACTTACTTGCTCCACTTAAGTTTAATTTGTAATGTCTGCATTGCTCTTTGTTTGATTGTAAAATCATTCTTTTATGTACTGCACAGCAGAAAGGAAGGTAAGCAGCTGGACTACAAATATGTCACATTATATAAAATAGTTGATATTTAATGTCAGAATAATGTAGCTCCACATGAGGAAAATGCTTTCAGTATAATTTAAGGAGATTTTTATTTTTTAAAATTTCTGTTAAATGTAGGTGTAATATGTAACATTTCCAAATTAGTGTCTAAAACAACTGATCATTTTAATATTTGGTAACTTGTGTAGTCACAACATACCAAATATTGACAGTAATGTTCAAACTGAGAGAATTGTAATAATTGTAAAAGTGCATTGTATTTTGGTCACGTGACAATGCCGTCATATCACTATATGCTTAAACACTGGATGATACAGAGAAAGAAGTAGGAAAAATTGTTTTTTGTTGTTTTTCATTCAGTTCTTTGTACTGCTGAGTTGTTATATAGCTTTAATTTTTTTTATTATTATTCTCCTATAGGCTGTGGTTTGGTTATATTTCATTAAACCAATTACAATGGTATTGGGGAGAGATAGGCAAAGGATGCAGCAACAGTATTTCTGCAAAATAATGATGAGGGAATTGTTATAGTTTAACATCTGCACACAGTGAATCATTGAAATGGATAAATCACTGAAAACAACGATCACTGTGGGAGGCTGACAACCTGGAGGTGACGGTTTCCTGTAGAAAAGTGAATTTTGAAAATGTATAGATAGCAGAAGAGGAGGAGAAAGTGTATTTTAGTATTGTTTTGGCCATGGATAACAATGCTACTCACCACATAACGGTAGCTTTCATAGCAGTACGGGGTAGTAGACTCATCTATTACCAAGTTAGCAACATTACTTGAGGCTATTTAATTAGAACAACTTAGCATACTATGAATACACATCTAAACACAATGTGAACTGATTTCTGACATCTGATTTGTTAATTCCACCATCAATGGTGGCGAAAACAACTTTGCAATGTTTTTAAACTACATATTTTGTAATTGCATGGATTGAGAGACCTTATAATAGTAGAAATTACATACTTTGCATTTAACTAGATTTTTTTTCCCTCCTGACACTTTATCATATATTCATTGATTTTTTTCCAGTACCCTTTCTTGAAGCCTTTACCCAGCTTTTAGTGGTCGCCTCAGAGTGACCTGAAGGTTCAAGCATTGAATGTAAGAATAGTCTGGGAAAGTCTGGGCTTCTCCTGTACCGCTGCTCCCAACCTCGCATTGCACTCTATATCATGTCACCCGGCTCTGAAGCAAATAAAAAACATCGGGGATACTATTTGGCATTATATTTCCAAGACATATCAAGAGTATCTTGTCTTTCTCCTCCCCAGGACCTTCATTCGATCAGCTCAGGATATAACTCACCGTCCACTGACTATGAACCAATGAACTACCACCCTCATGTGCACACACAGACTGTATCTGGGAGTGCAGCTGGTAACAATCAGCACGAACCAGGAGTTAATGAAGCTTTGACATAAGAGCTCATGCTCTGCCGTCCCGCAGACAGAAAATCCTACCTGGCCCAGACAGCGAAGCAACATTATCTATTCTGGATTTATGGCGAACAAGACGTAATTTGTTACTGTCTGATAAAAGTACAGCATGTCAAGAGGTCACATTTTAAAGCTTCTATGTTTAGTAATTAATAACGTCGGTACATCATTGTCAAATTACCTGTAGCATCTCGGTATGGTGACAAACAAATGAGATCATAGCAGAAATGATCTACGATAGTTATTTGTCAGCATTAGAGCCACGTTCCACATAAATCCCTCTCTTATTTCCGGTGGGATGAGATGTTGCAACTTGTTCAGAGCACGAATGTCTTTTCTACTGCCAGAAAAACTCAAAGCATCCTTTATGTGAAGCGACTGAGCAGTTTTCCTTTTAAACAAAAAACCCGAGCATACAACATTAGCTGCAAAGATAAGCCGCCAGTGGTCTCTGAGGAGCTTTCATTGGCCGGGTTTCACTTTGGATAATATTATTACGTCATGTGTAAAAATAGACTATGAGCAGCTTTTGTTGTGTCTTTTCTGGTTCCCAAGGAGACAAACGTGTTTCATGTAGTTTTTTAGATATAGAGTGAGCTCAGTGTTGCCAAACTCCAACCTGATGCTGGGTGATTTATTTGCTAATGTCTCACAGTGTGATTTATTCACGTCATCAGGTGAGACATACAGTAGTAATTTCTAGGCTTCAAATAAACATTTTGCATGTTTGTTTAACCTTTATGCAGGTTTTGCAGAGTTGTCAGGTGAGGCATGTCTTTGCAACACGAGATCTGTCCTCGTCAGATTAATGACCGGTTAAGTACGTTGGCCACAGTGATGAAGGCTGAGATATGCTGTACAGTAAAGTTCAGTCTTCATTAAACCGCTTGTCCTTGGTCCGAAGCTTTTGCCAAAAATAAGAACATTGAGATTGAACGAATGAGCAGGATGCCAGATAACCATTAATTACAACTGTTTTTTTTTGTTTTTCTTCCCCAAGTCTTCATTTCCACAGTATCTGCAAATGGCAATTGCAATGTATGGTTAGGAAAAAATAGCATTAGGTTAAGGTGTTCTTAATGATTTATTTACCATTTGATTAAACTGAATTTCTAATTTAGACGAGTCAACACATCTGAAAAACCTAAAATTCAGGATAACCAATAAATATAACCAATAACGTTAAATATTGTCCAAACAAAAATATTGTGTGCAGCTATTTAAGAACCAACTGAACCATTCACATTCTTCAGCAACCAGGTCGTATTTTAAATGCTGCTGAAATGGCACCATGCAATATAAATAATGTATATTATCCTACAAAACATGGCAAAAACTCACTGAATTAAAGTTACCAAATAGCATTTAAAAAAAACCTTGTAGGGTAACAAGCCTGTGCTCAATGTGCTGGTGATTTGCTGTGATTGATTATTTACATGCCACTTTATTGTGACTACCTGCAAATATATCTTTATTTTCTACATTTTCTACCAACAAACTGCAAACTGGTTTTTAAGAGCGGTCCTAGTCAATTTACATCTTGCTGGTTTACAACATCTGGACAGGCCATAAAAAAATCGTCCAGCAGAGCGGTTCACATGTGGCAGAGTCAGGTGGTGTCTTCACAAACTCGCTAACTAGTTAAGAAATGCATATTTTTTTTCTTTTTCAATATAACTAACATACTGTATGTATACAGATATATGCAAAGAATACTGGCTGATGTATCAGTATCAGAATTTAAACAATCAGGATCAATATTGGCTCCAAAATTCCAGTATCAGTTCAGCTCCAGCCAGAGATACAGATCACATTTTGCAAAGTAAGACGACAGCCACGAATCTGTAGTGTTCACAGCACATTGTTGCGATACATGAGGTTTAGAGCTGCCTGAAATGTGTAGCACTGCACATGATCCAGGATATCCAGCAAAAGAAGGAAAAAAACCAGCGTATGCAGTTCTCTCTGTGTGTTGTTCTCTTGTCGCCTGACGTAAAGTGATGCATCTCCGGCACAAAAACCCAGGTGTGATCACTCAGCGGCCTGATGGGTTCTGCTGGGCTTCAGGAAAAGCTCCGGAGTTGAGAAAGATTAATTAGTTAAACTGGGGCAGACATCAGTCTTCTAACAAGTCTCTGTGCTGTCGGCGGGGATGGAGAGGGAGGGTTGAGGAGGAGGAGCGAGATGAAGAAGTGTTGCTGAGGCAGGAAGCACCGCAGCCACGGCAGCGCTTCCCAACCTGAGCGGCTAACGTTTCATTTGTCTTTTGTTTTCCCGTTTTTTTTAATGGCGGTAACTGGTGGCTGTGAGAGAATGGGATTGTTCGGAGGTGGAAGGAGGAAAGGAAGGAGGGCAGCGAGATGAAGGAGGGAGGATCTGAAGCTCATCCCTCACTCTTATCTGGACAATGAGGGCTGTCAGGTCAAGTGTACAACCTTCCTGGTGCCACACTAATGATGGTCCCCCCTTCCTCTGGGCTACAAGGTCAAGTCTCCCAACCCCACCTCGCTTTATCATCCATCAGCACAACCCTGCAGCTCTGACAGTCTTTACTGTGGGTTTTTAAAATGATTTTATTGCACTGGCCACAATCCAATTTACATTCTAAGGCTATCTCTGCACTCTGAGAAAACACAGCGGAAAGCCTTTCGCACAGACAAGGAGTGTTTGCTGAATCTGCATGTTCTTTTGTCAATGATTTGCTGCTTTCACGCCCACTCTCCCATTTACTCAAAGAAAAGTGCATGCTTTTCTTTTGTTCTCCACTAAGGAGCTCCACTGAGGTAATTAGAGGTTCAGGGCCTTGCTTAAGGGCACCTCAGAAATAATTGCTATGAAAAGGTAACCACACCAATTCCCGAGGATGCTGGTATTAGCTGGAAGTGGAAGAAGTGATAAGCAGAAAACACTGTTATTGGCCAGAGCCGCTATGGAGACTGTGATAAGAGGCTGCAGATGTTTTACTTTGATCTTCAGCAGGCTGTGATGGTGCTGCTTCTTTGTCTTTATATTTGTGCACGACTGTATGTGTACATTCGGGGGTCAGATGCAAACCTTAAATCTGGATCTGTTTTACTCACAAGATTACGTCATACTTTAAACTGTATCTGCATCACGATGAAACCAGAAGAAGGCAGACACCAGAAATCAATAGATATAGTCGAGTCTGCTTTATTCTCTGGAGTAAAGTAGAACTATGCAACCCTTAAACCAACAAATAAAGTTAAAAAGCTGAATTCACAATTTAAAAAAATGCACATTTGTTCAAATATCAAGTGTTTGCTTATGCTGGCTGATGGTAGAAAACTGTCATATTATACCAAGTGTGCTGACTTCAAAACTCTCTTCTACTGGCACTAATGTTAAGCTACATTTCACACATCTTTTATAACTTAAATTAACCATGTGTGTGAATTAAAGAAATTAGTGTCAATGGTCTCCGGGTTCTCCGGCTTCCTCCCACACAGTCCAAAAACATGTTGAGGTTAATTGGTGATTCTAAATTGTCCGTAGGTGTGAATGTGAGTGTGCTTGGTTGTCTGTCTCTAAGTGTGGCCCTGTGATAGACTGGCGACCTGTCCAGGGTGTCCCCTGCCTTCGCTCTAAGGCGGCTGGGATAGGCTCCAGTCCCCCCGCGACCCTAATGAGGATTAAGCGGTGTATAGATAATGGATGGATGGATGGATGGATGGGTGTGAAGAGACACAAAAGTACAAACTTCCTGGTAAAAATGGATGCTGTCTGCGTTAAAAAGTCCAGATAAAAATAAACTAGCTCTGAAAGTGTGTGTGATAGCAATAATTAGAATACTGGGAATAATATAAGAAGAAGAAGAACAAGAACAAGAAGAAGAAGAAGAAGAAGAAGAAGAAGAAGAAGACAATGACTATGAAAAATGTACTTTCTCTCATTTTCCATGTATTCTTGAGACAGCCCGTCAGTTTTCACCTGCTGTCAAGTCATGTAAGACAGCCGGCTTTAATATTGGACCGTGAGGTAAAACTAACACCTGAGTTCTGCACTGAGCGACTGCTTTTGCCAACATTTTCCAACTCATTTTGGCAGATTATTGAAACAGATACATATTTTTTTTTCCCCACCAAATTGCAGACAACAACAGATTTCTGTTGCAGTGGAATTTACCTCTACTGTGATGAACCAAAAATACAATGGTTTTTAAATGCACACTTAAAATCAGAAATTTACTTCAACTTACATGTAAAAAGTGCCATTTTTATTGTCATTTTCAGACATTATTTGCCAGTCAGTGTTCCTTTTGGGCTGATGGTGCATTTTAAAGCTGCTATTAGCTGATACTGATAATGCTGATCTCTGATAGTAATAATAATAATGGTGATAATAAGGAAAACAATGAACATAAATGCAAAGAAGAAGAAAAAAAAGACCCATAAGGTAAAAACAACACCTGTGTCCTACACTGAGCCACTAATGGTGGAAAGTTATTGAGGATGAACTTCACTAAATGTCATTTTACATGTTTGAAACTGCTGCCATTGTAGCAACAAGCTGCTAGAATCTACACACTTAACAGATTTAGAGACATTTTCAGACAGTGGGTGCTGAATATTCTGTAAGGAGAACATTCTGACTGAAAAAAATCCAAAAAAAATTCAAATGCTGTTCATATCTGTTTATATCTGACTGCTGTACCTGAATTTGTTTACATCCTTAATGTGCAAGGACATTAATTATTCAACTTTATATTCCTGCCCTGGTGATGTTTAGAGGAATATGAGGGCTACAGGTGCTGCACCGTTCAGCCTCAAGGGGCAGAGAGGTGAAGTCAAGTTGAGGACTGGTGAAGTTTGGGAGAAAAGTATTCTCTGCGAGCTCCTTCTCTGAGCGGCAGAGGCGCTGAGAGTGACATCTGTTAAGCCTTAGAGCTGGAAGGCCAAAAATAAAGTTACTGGGTTGGGCCCCCCTCGCTGCATTTACAGAAATCAGCTGGAGGACAAATGGTGAGATTCCTACTCAGTGGGACACCATGAAAAACCCCTGCACACATACAGCCATACGCCCGAGGGTGCACGCAGACACACCTCTATTGTATGTGCAAGCACGCTACACACAGATGCACGTACGCAGAAAGCCTCATTACATGGCTGGATTAAACAGAAACATTTTGTTGGAGCAAACATAAGGCATCGATTTTTATCTTTTTGCCGGGAAGAGCTGACACAACCTCAAAGGGAGAACTGATCCTCAATCAGCTCTTAAGTCTGAATCTCTTTACTCTCGGGGATGTTTAATGGCAACCTTATCTCAAACTGTAGACGACATTGTTTCAGTCACTTCACATTTTCCCAGATTTACATCGTTTTGAATTGTCAGCGAGGGAATTGCCAAGTCTGTAGCAAACAGCATCTCGGTGCTCTGACAAAGACGGATTTGCTCTATTCTCCCTCCCTGTCGTATTCCATACAAAGCTCCGGCTTCGTGACTAATCGGCTGCTAAATCATCTGAATTTCGGTGACGTTCGATGCACTGCCTGCTCATCAGGCGCTCATACCTGAACAGCAGCGGAATAACAAAGCGGTTAGTTAAGTCACAGAATGGTTTTCCTGTCGAAATGATACTGAATCTTTGTCTGGATAAGAGCATCAGATAAATCCCTGAAACTACAGCCGGGGGAAAGGAAAAGAAAAAAAAAAAAAACTGACTCTGAAATGGATGAGGACTCAAAGTGGAATCAAAATCTGATTTCAATATACAGCACAATTCTGCCATTCAGGTCAGCCAAGTTCAAGCAGTCACAGATGAAACTTCGAAATTGAAACATTTTGCTTTCAGAGAACAAAGAGTCACCTAACACGCAGACGACTCAGGACTTTTTACATTACATTAGCATGGCCCTCTCTACATGCTTCTTTGCTGTAGTGTGAGGAATGCTGGAAACTATCAGGACCACGAGGTTTCCTGTTAAAATCAATGTATCTGCTGGCAAAAGCCGGGTCCATGGAACTTTCTGTCCTCAAAACAACTCGCTTAAACAATTGAACATGTCAAAGTCAATCTTGCTGTTCAGCCTGGGGAAAACAGTTAGATAATGTCTCCTGTACTGGCAGAAGCCGTCTAAAGTCGGGAGAGAATGAAGGACCAGATACACAAGCATTTACTGTAAATAGGAACAATTTCATAAAACAATCTAAATGACTTGCATTCTTGAGGTGGGAATCACAGTGTAACAATAGGAGTCCAAATTATTAATATTACTGTCTTTCCTGTAACGTAAGGAGCCCGAGACTATTTTCCAGGTAATTTTACTAACATAACTCTCATGTTAATCATTAGAAGGGCTAGCCACAAATACTTTTGTTTATTTTCAGAACAGTCTGATCTTCCATCATTAGATATGAGAACACTTGCAGATTTTCTCGTTAGCCTTTTATATAAAGGAAAAAAAAAAACATTGTGAAATTGTCAAGTTTTCACATGCATCTTGCCATATAACTTTGGTTATAGAGATATTTTCCATCAGTGTAGCAGAGATTGTCTGGAATTTGGCAATATCAGAACCATGATTATGGGATACAGTATCACAATGTGCTCAATGCCTAACGGACACAACTGTTTGCCCTCAGCCTACCACAAGTCGTTTTCAGTCATTTCAATGAAAAGTAAATCCACTATTTTGTGTAGCTGCGCTGTAATTTCAAAGCTATATTACTAAACAACACTTTGTCGCTCAGAGAAGCTACTAGTATCATCAGAAAAGATGAGTCCTGCTGTTTATTTTGATATGAGGAACGCTGCCAAACAACTGGAACTTAATGACTTATTTAGCTGAGAAGCAGGACGGCAATCTGCCTTCTAACATGATTACCTGTACATCATTACAAAGCTATAATCCTGTACTTTCTCGTGTCTTTACTTGTGATATTTGTTCTCTATCTATGCAATGACAAGTTCATGAGTAGTTCAAATAAAAGCACAAGGCCGGGAGATGGATGCAGAGCTGTATGCAAATTATAACTATAATTAAATATAAATTCTAAAATTATTTCTCCTTCCAACAGTTCGTTACAGACAGTCAATCAACTGGCGTCACTGGAAAGAAGGAGACAGTCAGATTGTACAGTTTTCATTTGATGTGCGTGATTGCAATGAATATTCTGAGAGCAATTCAAGCGAGAAGTAGGAATGTGAATTTGGACGCAAAGAGCTTCGGTTTCTGAAGTTAACTGTGTGAAAATAAGATTGCATTTGCTGCCTGGTGTCTTTATCATTTTTAGTCATATATAAGTCAGTTTGATGACTATGCCACTGTAACATTGTTGACTTAGCAGGGATTGGTCACCACCGGGTGGAGGAGAAGCTGTTTATCTGCAAAAAAACAAAAAGTCACATCTTGAGGATTTTTTACTGTGTTAACAGATTAAATCCCCCTCAAACACACCACGATATTATAAATGCTCCCTCTTTCAAATCACTTCATATTCACATCTCCCTGCTCTCCTGATGCATGTGCACCCCTCCTCATATCACAGAGAAATCCCCCGTAGTCCTGCATTAGGTTGAGGTGCCACGTTTGCAGGAGAGAAAAAAAAATAATTCTGAATTATAAATAAAAGGTAATGATGCTATTATCATGCTCTCTTACTATCCTGAGCGCCGCTCCTCACCTTTCTATTTGAATAATGATTTATAATCATATTAGTTCTCTCCGGAGCCCTGCTCTGGAAAAGTAAAAAGCTATTATCCAGTTGTCAGTTTCCAGCAGCCGCAGAGGGAGATGGAGCGGTGATGCTGACACACGCACATACTGTAGCTACACGCACTCGTGTACGCATACACTTGTACAAGTACACACATGCTCAAAATGTGCATATTTGGACATGTGGAGATGTTTTTCTGCACACATAGTCAACAGTGCAAACACAAATTCATGCACAGAGACACACATGCACCAAATAGGCTCAGGATGCGGAAAAAAACACACTCGTGATTTAAAGCAGAAATTTCTGTGTTTGTTTAGCCCCATTGGAAGCACCGGTTAGGCGGAGTTTACTGCAAGAGAATCACAAGGAAGGACATAAAATTGACTTCCAAACATGCTCCTGTATCTAAACTCAAATTAGCATCAAGCTGGGGTTAAAAACAAACAATAAAAATAAAGCCGCTGAAGCACAGATGTGTTTTCAAATGTGAGTTTTCTAGGATATGAAAAGAACCCAGTCTAGCCATTAATAATACACATATTGTCAGTCTACACTTGAAACAAACCAACATTTTTGTGAGAAAAAATTTGAGCAAAACAGATCAAGAGTCACAAAGAGAGTAAAACAGAAAACAAGCTGACAAGACAGACGTCTCTAAATCAAACAGTGATAGATGCTGAGACGTACAGAATATACATAGATAGTGTGCAGCAGAGAAAATAAGATATCATGCATCACTGATCAATACTGTCAGCTGCTCGGCCTAATCCTCTGAAATACATTTAGACAGAACGTGATGGCTGGGTTATATCAGGTGTGATCTGGGAAACAGGAATGTGTTTACATTGAGCATTAAAAACTAAATTTGGCTGCAGTGCCAAGAAGGCAGTTTGTCATTAGCTCCGTTTTTTGATGCCTCAGATTGATATGTCAGATATTTAAACAAGAAAAAAGGGAGAAGGAGATGAAACAGAACTGAAATGTCAGTTCGGTTTGAGTGACTGTCGCCTGCGGGCATGTGTGTGTTTGGTGAACTGTACATATGTATATAAGCTACATGGCACATTTGTATGGAGGAGTAACGTAGCTGTGTGAAACTGGAACAAATAGCAGCACAGTTGGGTTCGCTAAGTGTTCTATGAGTCCAATCTGAGTTTGCTATAAAGCCTAGCTGGCAAACCAAGTTCTAACCAGCTACCCAGGTTGGATAAACAGCAGGGTGAAGCTCCAGACTGCATAAAGCCTCCTCAGGTTCATGAAAAGCAATTTAGCTTTTGGTAATCTGAATGTGCAGACAAATACAGGCTTCCAATGTAAAAAATCTGGCTTCATTTAGCTATTTCGGAGCTATTTTCGCTTATATTGAGTTCACACAATAAAATAAATCCTGCTAAATTAAAATACTGTCTAAAGAGGGCTCTCTATTAGATCGACCCAGTCCAGCTGGCTTCTGTTAACCTGGCTAGCTTTCAAACATCATGATCGCTATGATCATAAATTAATGCATAATGTTAGACTTGTGAAAAAGCTGCATTTTAAGTGATATAAAAACAGCCTGTCCCACAGCTCCAGGAAGATTATTCCAACCTTGAAGTGCTGCCCAGGAGGAAATGTTTAAACTACAAAAAAAAGGAGCTAAAATACAGGATCTATACGTTGTTATATGTATTTCTAGCACAACAAAATTTAGCTTTTGTCTTTAAAATGCACAGGTTTTTACTTTTTGCGCCAATTTATAATAGAAGATAAATAACAAAACACACTATTGGATTTTTTTCCAGTGTCGATATTCTGATATTTTCCAACTCATTTTGGCAAACTGTCTGTGAGAGTATTTATTAATGCATTTTTTTTTGTCCCCCACCTAATTGCAAAGAACATCAGTTTTTTCCCAAAGTAGAATTAACATATTATTATGCCTCCCCTTATCACGATTGCCTGCTGGCAGGTGCAGATAATAAAACACAAAGCTTTTCAAATCAATGGAAAAATACGAAAACTACTTACACCTAAAAAAAAAATAATCGTTTTTAATTTTCGAACAAACCTGTGAATTTCTAGTCTGACAATGTTCATGCTAATATTTTATTTTAAAGCCGATCTTCACTTATTCCTATAAGAAATGTTTATTAGCTGAAATACTAAAGAGAGTAAAACGTTAGCATTTCATAAACTAAAATTAATAACTTGATTCTTACGTGATTATAGTGAAATATGAGCGTTAAAAAACAGATGAGACAGTTTTATCGTTGGGTCAATTTCACTACATCTGACACAAAAATCCTGTCTACAAGTTGATAAGGTTTCTAAATAGGTAACGTCCATAAAAACGTCAAGCTTAGGGGGGTTTTGGTTCCAGCGTGAAGTGAATAATCAGGAACACTGCAGGAGAGAACGGAGTGAGATTTCTTCAAAGTCTATTTCAGGGGATGAGATGTGAGACAGAGGCGCACACACATATAAACAGCCTCTTCCTCTCTCTCTCCATCCATCCACCAATCTGCTGCACACACACAGAAGCTGCTTAGCGACATCTAATCTGGTGAGATTTACATTTGCAGGCCTTGGCGGCTGGTGCCGGGGTGTCATGTTTGCTGAATGTGATCTCCCATGTCGAGAACATTATTATCTCCACGAGGAATTTAATACAGGGGGCAGCAGCTCAGTCAGGTGAAATCTTCAACAGCCTGGTTAGGGAAGGAGCTGGTCAGAATGCATCTCTGAGCTTCACACAAAAAAAACCTACGGCGGTGTCATTTTGTGTTCTTTCGGAGCACCAGTCAGCTGTGAACATGCTGCCGCTCTGACCTCTCCGCACCTTTCACCACCTCATTTCGTCGGGATCCATTCAGGGGGTAATTTCTCAACAGGACCCTGGTGGCCGTCGACACAAAGAGCAGGCCAGCCAGCAGTAATTACACCATGCAAATGCCATTTAGGCCTTTTAATATGGCCGGTGTTGTATCACTTCAATTGGTTCAGCGTTTATCACCCAGCACACAGGCACATCTGTGGAGCCCAGAAGAGGGGAGGGGCCGGGAATCATCTGTTCATTCATTCATGTGGATATTTCCTCCTTTTGCTTTCTATTTCATTCTCTCTTTCATGTTCCCTTTTACCTTTTTCTTTGCTAATTTAAAATTTACTGAGTCAAAGAAATTTCCGCTCGGCTCTTGTATTCATCCGCTTATCGTCCCGAGACACATATGCACGTCTATTCAAGCTCCGTTCCTTTTTCCCATTTGTTCTCCATCTTTTGATCACTTAAGACACTGATATAGGTACAACTTTGGGCCTTTCTGAGACACATACTGAGGCTGTAGAACTACAATTTGACCAGGGCAAGAAAAAATACGTAAAAGCATACTATTACAACAACATTACACAAACTGGACATCATTCAGTGCTTTACCAAGAAACTTAACTATCACTATTAATGTTGTGTAGCCACACAGTTATAAAAACAAGAGTATAACCTATCAGTGTTTCCTGAATGAAAGACAAACTCCTCTCTCAAAGCTGTTTTTAGGTGTAGGTGAGGTAGCAGGTTACTGAAGGCTCCACCAGCTGGAGGATCACCTTAAAAAAACCTTCAATGGTTGTGCTTCAATATACAGCCGATTGTAGTGAGGCTCTACACATATGACTCTGTCATATCAGTAACTTAAACTGCATATCACATCACATAGCTGCGTACGAGCCATGTACGTTATGTTCCAGCCAAACATGAAAATAAGATCCAAACCCGAAAGAAGAGGACTTAGTGCAGGTGTGCTCTTAACAGCAGTCAGTAGGTTTAACAAAAAGATAGCCAATAATAAAGATTAAAGATCCAGTTAATTCTAACGATGCAACACAAGATTGTATAACAAAATTATAGATATAGTCCTGTAATGCATCCATTTCTTCCCGGTGCCCCCACCGGGACGCGAACCGGCAACCTTCTTGCTGCGAGGCAACAGTGCTAGTCCTGTAATGCTCCTTACAAAAAAATATTTAAAGAATAAATAGTAAAATCTTAAAAATAAAGTTAATTCATGGTGAAGTGTGCACAGTGAATTTAGAGTATTTGGAATTCAATCTAAAAAAAAATAATGCACTGTAATAAAAAAAGAGTTCTAACAAATGTAATGCTGTCCAAAGTCAGGGCGCAGGATGGACATCAGGAAAATACAGGACAAATCCTGTAATGGTGGCTGTCAGAAACAGTGCATTGTGTGAATTAAAACTCACCACGTTTTAGCCACAAAATACATCAAAATAGTAGTCTATAGTTTCAGTTCATTATACTGGTAGTAAGAAATACAAATTCTGTGTCATTTTCTGTCTGTTCAATAAGATTTTGCAGGTAAATAACACGTCTAAATGCTTCCGTCCAGTCCAGACAGTTCTGCAGCTTCCACCTTCCTCTTAGTGTGGCTTCTATAGAAACAACCTCGTCTGTTCCTCCACAACTACATTGCATTCTCATTTACGTTTTGAAAGAAACTTATTTTTTCCCCAAAAGGCAAGACGGTGATGTAGTCAGAAAGGCTTCCGCTTTTAAGGTGTAAGGAGGTAGGAGGGGAGGATGGAGGGTTTCTGTTTTGTGTTGGAGCATTATTCTTAAACTTTTATTGTTTTTACTCACTGTTTGGTCAGATTCAGAAAAACAGCACGGTTTGGTTGATATTTTCACAGTTATAATCCATCCATCCATTATCTATACACCGCTTAATCCTCACTAGGGTCACAGGGGGGCTGGAGTCTATCCCAGCTGACTTATGGTGAAGTCAGGGGACACCCTGGACAGGTCACCAGTCTATCACAGGGCTACACTTAGAGACA